>NC_142013.1:42767879-42919496 GCF_049901735.1 Notechis scutatus
ACGGATATTGACTATCACACGAACCTTCTTCTTTCTCACTCAAAGTCATAAGTATGTTGTATCAGAATACGTAATATGTAATATATGTAATATAAGAATTATATGTAATATAAGAATTCCTTTTCTTGTTGGTTAAATAGGCAAGCTCAAAAGATCATAGTTCTGAATTGATTACTTTTTAAAAACAATATTTGTGGTTTTGTGAATGCAAATCATAGGAATTGAACATTATTGATGTCCTTAAAGATATTTCATAGAATCATAGGACTGGAAAAGACCTGAGATGTCTTTTAATCCAACCTTCTGTCCAAGGCAGGATCATTATACCATCCTGGATAAATGGTTGTCCAATCTTTTTTTTTTTTTTTAAAGAAAACCTCTAATATCCATTATTATTACAAATCTGTACTGTTGATTAAACATTCTCACCGCCAAGAAATTTCCTTATTTCCAGGTTGGAAATTATCTGAGCTTCCCCTTCATTGCTTCTTGTCCTGCTCTCAGGGACTATCTTCCTTGTGACAGCCCTTCAAGTATTGGAATACTGCTATCTTGTCTCTCCTAAGCCTTCACTTCATAAGGCTAAACATACCAACTTTCCTTATATGATTAGGTTTCAACCTCCTTATCATGTTTGTAGCTGCTCTTTACATTCTTTCTAGGGACTCAACAACTTCTTTTGTATTGTGGGGACCAAAACTAAATACAGTATTCTAAATGTGACCTCATTAGTGAAGTATAGAGAATACTATCACTTCCCATGTTTTTGATACTATCCCTCTATTGATACAGCTTAGAATTGCATTGGCTCTTTTAGCAGCTGCAACACAACCTTGAATCACACTTAAGGAGTGACCAACAGAACACCTAGATCCTTCACACAGACACTACTGTTGAGTCAAGTTTTGCCTGTCCTATATTTGTACATCTGTTTTTTCTTCAGTATATATAGGACCTTACTTTTCTCAACACTGAACTGCATCTTATTAGATAGGGCCATATGTCTGTGAAGTTCTTTCTGAATTTTAAGTCTATTTTCCTTAGTGTAGCAATTCTCTCCAGCTTTGTGTCATCTACAACACAGTCAACTCACTGCAGGTCAACTTGCCACAGCCATCTCACCATAGGATAACTCACTGCAGGGCAAGAATGACACGAATATCAAAGAAATGGTGGAATAAAATCATTAAAGAAAGGATGCAAAAGGAGGGACAGAATGAAATGTGAATGGCAAAAATTAAAATATTTTTTATTTATTTTAAATAATTAATTAGAATTGTTAAATTGTTCTGCAGTGAGTTGTTCTGTGGTGAGTTGGCTATGGCACCTTACCCAGCAGCAAGTTTAATGTGGTGACATGGCCATGATGAATTGGCTGCAGCAAGTTTTCCCATTAGAGTAATAAAAAGAATCATAGAAACAAAGAGACAAAATGATCATAAAAGGAGGGACTGACAGAGTATAAAAAACAATTTATTAGGGAAAACAGTGATTGATAAAATGAATCCTAAATTAGGAATTAGACATTGTAGAATCACTGTCTACTTTGATGAATCTCTTTTTCTGATTGGGGAAAAAACCTGTTGGAGGTTGGTTGGATTTTCAAGGTTCCTTTTATATGGAAAAATATTTTACAGATAGGCACTGGACTGCTATTATTTAACACCTGTTACTGTTTCATAACAAATAGTAATTAGTAATGTGCCTGTGGAAAGTTATGTTTGTATATTCTTAGAGTCATAACATTTGCCAGGAACATCAAGCATAGGATGCAAATCCAGGTTGGGTAATAGGATAGCAAATCATCTAACATAAATAGCTGCCAATATCTTTACAACAGTTGTTCTGCTTATATTAAGGTTAATTATCCAAGTTATTTTCAGGTGTTTTAAGCAAGGAAATATGGAACATGACTTTTCTTTCTTTCTTTTACATTTTTTTACTCCTTAACACAAGCTATTTCTTAATTCCATTGTATTTACAAACCAGCCATGAATAAGTATTCTTCATGAGACTATATGTTTTCCTCACTTTTTAAAATGAAATATTATCTCACTGTAACAGTGGTTCAAAATAAATTAAAAATACTTTCCATAGTTTGTGTCTCCCTAGTTCTATACTGACTCATAAAATGTAGCTACTGTCACTTGAAATGCCAGCCAAAATATCTTACCATAACCTTAATTTCAAAATAATTCAATTTTATTATATTAACAGTTACCCTTAAGACAGAAAACCATAAAACATAACAATTGTAAAAACAAAAGACTAGTAGTATAAAAACATTTGTCTTTACAGCTCATACAGCAGGAACTATGTAGTAAAAAAGGCCAATACCCAATTTGAATGCTTTTTTAATGTGTCAAGGTGAAATTCTGAACAAAATTCAGCATAATAAAACAAAGCAAATGCTGTTTGAATAAATGTTGGCATTTATTCAAATCCGATCTTCAGAAATGCTAGAAAAAAAACCCTTATTTATATTCATTTAAATAATGCTGGTTTATTTAAATGAAATGGAAAAAAATGCTTTGTAAAACCAGACCAAAATGCTGACTTTCAGGCAACAATGTGACAATCACTCTATAAGTCTCTAGTATGTGTCTATCAAAACTAGCTATGTTGTTACACAAATGGTTTGGCCAAGCATCCATTTAAAACCAAACCTAACACAGGGGTAAGACACTACATGAAAAAGACAATTTGTGGCGTTTTAGCTATGTTTCCTAAGTGTCATCAGCTAGGACATCTTAAGTTGTCTCTACCAATAATTTGTAGCTCTTTTGAAGACATTTTTGTAGTTTTCTTTGACCTTGTCCATGCCATTTCTTCTTTCTTCGACTTCCCCAAATTTTCAGGCATAATGATTCTTTTACACTTCCTTATCTATTCCTATCATATGCCCAAAGCATATAAATTTCTGCTTGCTGATCACCACTTCAAAGGAGTAATCTGTTTGATCCAGAATTGATTGATTTATTCTTTTTACAGACCATTGGGGATTTATTTTTAGTAATCAAACCCATAATTTTAAAGCAGCTTTCTCCTTTCTTTTACTCCTTAGAATTCTGTTTCCATCCATCATACTTTACTACTAAAAAGATCAATGATGATTTTTTTCTTATCCTTGAAATGTCCTTATTATTCATGATATGACCTTATTGTTATTGCTTTTGTTTTAGCAATCTCCTTTTTAGTTCTCCAGTTTATTTTTTCTACTGCTAAGCCCAAAAAGCAAATCATTTTTACTTCTTTGCTATTAAGTATAATTTAAATAAACATATTAGTTGGCATATCCTTTGTCCTCTTGATATTTAACATTTACCTGTATTCTTCACTTTCTATTTTTTTCTTTCATAATGAGTTTTCTTCTAATTCTCCTTTACTTTCAACTAATAAAATAGTTTTCCCTGCATAATTCTAATTTTTAGTGTTTTAATCTGCAGTTTGATTGCAGCGTTTAGACTATGTAAGATTAAATTATATAGTGAGATTCTGTATGTTCCCACTTTCTCCCCTTTTCCAAATCACCTTGCTTTTTCAAATTTAGTAACCATACAACAAAATAAACAACTTGTATTGCATTACCCTCTTTATTGTCCTTCTTATTATTAAATCTATACTCTCAATAATTTATGGACTTATGTTAGTTAACAGGATATTATTGAAGATAATCCTGAAGATAATCAAATCAGGAGGAAAATCAATTGTTTGAACAAATGACAGTGAAGCACATTCCAATACAGTTCCTATTACTTTTGCTTTACACATACTAGGATTACCTCCATGTGCATCTCTGTATGTTTATTGCATTTGCTAATTTCAGGTTTCTCACTTAGTTGGAGTTTTCCCATTACAACACCTAGCAACTGCTCTGATTACTCTACTACTGTTAAGCTTATTATAGTATATATTTTTCTCAGCATACTTGGCCATGAGCTACCTTTTATGAGCTCCATAAGGTTGTCCACAAATTTACTGCAGTTGTTTGAAGCACAAGTTGGATTTAAATTGTTGTTATAGCAACATTTTATTCATGAAAAGGAGAAGGAAAAATTACTGCGTATCTGTGATTTATGTGGTTGCAATAAAGTTGGGGAAATGAGTGAAGCTGGTGAAAACTAGTAATGTTTTCTATAAGGAGAAAATAAATAACTTATGTCCTAAGAATCTGGGTGCCCAAGATGTGAAATATAGGAAGAAGAAAGAGGATGTAAAGGTAAAGAGAAAGGGGAAGGAAAAGGAAAAGCAAGGTAAGTGGAACACCGGATAAAGAATAACTTAGTAGGCTAAGGGGATTCCTTAAGGAAATCAAAAGGTGAAGATCATTTTGGAGAGGAGAAAGAGAAATCTAGAATTTGAATATACATATATAAATAAAGCATTGTGGTGCAAAATAACATAAAAATGCAACCCTAGGTGCAAGGAATGTACATTAATCAAAGGGCAAGGAAGAGACATAAGAAATCTCCTCTATGTAAGCAGAGCTGATCCGAAGAGAGCAAGCCTAAATGAAATGACTTAGAAGAAGAAAGGAAATTATTAGTTAAATGAAGCAACCTTAAAAAACTAGGAGTAGGAGATTTAAAGTATAAAAGATTACATGAATATTAGGAAGAAAGGAAATGAGATTTTAAAGAGAGGAATTAGTCACAGGCCCAATTTGGTGTAGTGGTGAAGGTATTGGCCTAGAAACTAGGAGACTATGAGTTCTAGTCCTACCTTAGGAATGAAAGCCCACTGGGTAACTTTAGGACAGTCACTCTCTCTCTCAGTCCAACCCACCCCACAATGTTGTTGTGGGTAAATCGGTGGAAGGAGTATTATGTACATTCACCAGTACATAAGTAATGAAGAAGAATTTAAAAAATCTAGTCAATAAGTCAGATAGCTTAAGACAGAATTAAATATGAGATAAAAAAAAATTATAAACAGAACAATTATTCTATTTACTATTATTCATAAGTAAGAAGCAAAAGGATGTGTGTCCCACTGGCATACACAACTGTGCAGTTTGGCTACATGAGAGATGAATTAACAAGTAAGTTCAAGTCCTGAAGGAAGGAAATCAGCTGAATGGGTCAGCTGAAAAAAAAGATGGAGGTGAAAGTCCAAGGGCCACTAGGTGGTAGCTGGGAAATGAAAATGAATTGTGAGTGAAAAAATTGATAAAGAGTTTATTGCATCTAGAAAGCGTAGAACTCTACTTATATTCCATAAAGAGTTATTCCATAAAGATTCCAGGTGATAATATGAACATGCATCTCATTTATTATATCTCCAACAAGAAAATTTGATGTTCTTTCTTTCAAATACATCCTTTGTGGAGTCCAATATACACTGTATACTGTAATTGTTTTGAGAAAATATTTGATCTTAACATAAAATACACTCTTAAGGATATAAATATCCCTGGCTAAATTATGAACATTTGATTGGGTGTCTTTTCTAAGATTTTATCAAACTTTTGAATATATTTTCAATGTGAAATACCTCTGAGTTTCTTTTTCAGAAAGATAATTATGATGATATATCAATAATAGATATATTGAAATAAAATATATTATTTTATCTTGCAATTGATACATTGATCATAAATATCAATATGATAAACTTGAGTACAATATTTTGTACAATATTTCTTTAATATCTAGAATGAAATTTATTAAGATTTAGAGGTGATAAAACATTCAGATTGTTTTAATATTTAATCATCCAAAAGGTATACTAAAATAAAAGATAGTATAATATTCATCACATTTGTATCTAGTACTTTATATTCTCCATTCAAATAGAGAATATAATCATCAATCAGTATTTTGATGAGTTTATTTCAGTGTAACATCTGAAGAAAGATCTGCCAAATTTGCTTTTATTTATTTTTTAATTCATAAATAAGCTTGAAAAAATTAATGGATTCAAATCCCAGAATAGTTCCCAGTTTGTTTTCTACACCCATTTTTATCTAGTATTTTTTAAAATTAATAAATGTATTAAGCATTACAATTAAAATTATAAAAAACACACAAACTCAAAACAATAGAAAGTGCAGAAAGAAGAAAGGAAAAGAAAGCGGAAAGAAAGGTGAAGCAGGGGTATGTGGCAAATTCACAATAGCTCATGTGTTACTTGGCATTTGGAGCTTACTTTAAAAATCAGCAGAAGCAGAAACCCAAGATATTCTATGAACTAATACCTACTCAATCTACTCAGTATATACTGCATTAATGCCTACTGTTTGTAATAAATCACTTCATGCATTCCATAAAATGGAATGTATTCCACAAGATCTTATTTCAAAATAAATGTATTTGAGTCCAAAATTGTACATGACACAGAGTTTTCTTCTCTTGTCTGTCCTCTAACTGCCCTCTAACTATAACTATCTGAACGAGGTAGGAATATTAAAGCTTCTCCAGTATTACTTTTGTAAAGGAAACATTGGAGAGGCAGGAAACATTTTCTGATGACCACAATTTAAAAAATTAAATGGCATTTATTTAGACCACTCTCTTATCATCTGTTACACCTGTTGTGGCCTATTCAACTATTAGCATTCAGTGGAAATTTAGGCTTAGATTGATCTTCCATCTCCAACTTTACCTCTCTTTGACTTGCTACTGAATAGAATCTTTGATAATCTGGACATTTGTCTTTTGTAGAAGTTTTTTTATTATTATTATTTGAGATATCTCTATTGGAATTAGATAGAAAATAGTCAAAGTTCAGCTAATTAGCATTGTTTTCATGCAGATATTTTTCTTGTGAACTGTTTCTATTGTTATCTATCTTGCATACATTGTGTATTAGGGGAGATTTAACACACCTATATTCCCTTTGCTTTATTAAGACCCTTGTTTTAAAAAAAGTAGGTCATTTGGACTTGTACCAGCATGATAGTTTGGAAATAATCTGTCAAAAACACACTTAATAGTTACAAGTCAGTTCTGAAAGCAAGGGAATAGAAAGAAACCATGAATATAATAAAAAGAGCAGTTTTTATTTTCTTTCTCCTTTGAGCTATAAGCAGCATACAAGAGATTGGAACTATGCTTGACTGGAGCAGCACATTTAGAATGAAGTTTAGAATGGGTGATTCGTCTCTTGCTTTATGTAGTTCCTGTTTTAACACAGAAACTATTCTGGTTTGAGCTGCTGGCTCCCTAGAGATGTCTCATGCATGATCCTTTCCAGAAACTTTACAATTTATTTTAAACAAAACTGGTACCAGATCTTCAACTGGAAGATGGGAGTTTTAAGATTATTTTTCTCACATGCATCCAATTATATAAAAATAATGTAGAAATAAAATAATACAGAAAAAATATTTTTAAGGAAATATATCTCTTTGTGACCTGCAGAGAGTCCCTCTCAGAGATTCATACTAGCATATTGAGCAGTTTTCTGACAGGACAGTAGTATTTTTTTTAAAAAAAAAATAACCAAACTGCAAAAGTTTCCCTTAGAATGAAGCCTGTTCATTTCTACAAGTCTTGGGTCTAGGCTGGTTATTTCTGGATTGGTCAGACATGTGGCATTCTATTTATCTGAGCCAAGCTATCAGTTCAAAAGCCTAACTCCTTGGTACCTCAATCTGCTTGTCTCCCCTTGGGATGCAAGGTCTGAAAACACATCTGGCCAAAGGGCTCAGGAAGAAATCTGTTTTTGCTTCTTTATTGCTTAGGAATACTATGTTTTACTTAAACTGTATGTCTGATTTCCTTTATTTCCATACCAAGATATTTCTTTTAATTTCCCTTAATTCCTATCTCTATCTATAGTAGCTTTTTGTAATGGCATGAGGAAAATAACTTGGGAAAAGGGCAAAGAGATGCTTTCTAGGGAACAGATAAATACATTCTAGTGATAAAGGAGAATATTTGCAGCTCAGGGTTGAAATCTAAGATCCTTGGTGCTCTCTGAGCTTGCTTGTTTTCTTACAATTTCATTACCCAAACTAGATAACATCATCAGTTATAACAGATAATAGATAATCAGAGTTGGAAGGGACCTTATAGGTCATCTAGTCCAACCCTCCGCACAGGCGGGAGACCCTACACCATTTCTGACAAATGGCAGTCCAATCTCTTCTTGAAGGTCTCAAGTGATGGCGCTCCCACAACTTCTGAGGGCAAGCTGTTCCATTGGTTGATTGTTCTCACTGTCAGAAAGTTTCTCCTTATTTCCAGGTTAAATCTCTCCTTGTTCAGTTTCCATCCATTATTCCTTGTCTGGCTAGAAAATAGAAAATCAGCACTAGTAAGGAGTGTGATTTGCTGTCAACTTATTTTTAGTGGCTTGCCCCTGTCAGTGTTGCTAGGCGTGGTCTTATAGATTCTTTGGTTGGGCTGTTTACTGTTGGCTTCTTTGCCAGTTTTTTTATTATGTTCACATTCTATATTATAAAGTTACATTATCAAAATCTTGCAAGTCTGAAAGAATCATTTTTCCCCTTGTCTCATAAATAGCCCGAAAAATTAGGAAAGGTCTCTTCTGAGCCTGTTGTCCTATATCTTAGCTAGTATCTCAAAGATCTTTCGCATATACCATTACACTTTTGGAAGATCCAATTAGCACTATTTTGTATTATAAAATATATTTTATATATTTTATAATTCTTCTAGATATAACCTGTGTAATGAAATCATTAGCACCCAGGTTAGTTTTCTTATTTCTGTCACCCCCTGCCAATTTGCACCAAATGTTAATATGTGCACTTGATTCTGAACTATATTGCTTAATTTTAGACTCCACCTTGCTTTTGTGCAAGCAGGACTTTGAGGATTTGAATATGGTGAACCAAACCCACACAAAGTAGTACAATTTGTATTTTTCAGATGTCAGTTGAATCAAAGCATTATTGTTGGCTTCTATAATTCTCCTTAAATTAGCTGATAACTCTCATCAGAAGCCTTGCTGGCGCAGTGGTTAGAGTGTAGTACTCAGGCTACTTCTGCTGACAGCTGGCTGCCTGCAATTTGGCAGATCAAATCTCACCTAGCTCAAGGTTGACTCAGCCTTCCATCCTTCCAAGGTGGGTAAAATGAGGACCCAAATTGTTAGGGCCAATATGCTGACTCTGTAAACTGCTTAGAGTGGGCTGTAAAGCACTATAAAGTATTATATAAGTTTAAGTGCTATTGCTATTGCTATTACATTTGACATACTTTTTAATTCACCTAACTTCCTTTATACTGAAGTCTATGATAGCATTATCTCATCTGCTTCATTTGTGAGTAGTTTTATACTGTTCTGTAGTTTATCACTTGTCTATGTGTAGACATTGAGATGACTATTGGATTTCAATCCTTTCTTAAAAATTGGATTATCATTAAATTTGTCTAAAGAAAATCCCATGTATTTTAATGGCACTATTCTCAGAATACAATCACATTAGCACTCATACTTCACCTTCTTCTTATGTGCAAATAGAAACTGGTGAGGGCTATAATGTGTTGTTACGCTTATTCGGTTTCACACAATCTGACAAGGTCACATTTATGGTTCTGAAGTATTTTCATCAGTGACCTGAAAAGCCATTTTGCAGGCAGTATTTTCATCTTTCAATGTCTTCATTTTATATTGTTCCTTACATCCAAGGTAATGCTTCATATAATGCCTAAACTGATCACTATAGTAGTTTTTTTTTCAGATGCTTATTTAGATTAATGTATGTGAATCTGATAGGTGATTCCTCCCTTCACCTTTTCCTCTCTTTAACTTTTGAATAAAAGCATCCAGGGGTCATTTATCATCATTAATAATATCTTTCAAATCTTTTAACACATGTACCTATTTTTAATAATCTTGATACTTGTGTAATTATATGTTTATTTTTCTTACCCTATTTGAAATTATTTGTATATCTAGAATTAAATCTCATTTAATTCTGTGTGACTTACTTCTAGGCAAATGCATAAAAAATTGCAAATCAGTGGTTTAAGCTTCTCATTACTGGTCCATAGACAAAATCAAAAGTGCATGATTTCAGTTTCAAGGAAACTGTAGCCTGACTAATATTTACAATTACTGTCAAAAAATGCTTTCCCCACTTGATATTTCTTACTTTCTGTTCTTTTAAAATATTTTTCCTTTACAGCTCTATCTTTATATGTTCAGTTGTTTAGTTTACCTTTAAGGGTTCTACTGGGAACGGTTCAGCCAGTTCATGGCATTTTATCAAAATGCAATTTGATTTAATAGAACAACTTTACCTTAATTAATGGATCATTAAACTAGAATTCTACTTAACAAATATCCAGATCATACTTTTTTCTCCCAGAAAGACAATAAAGTTTTTATTTATTTATTTGATTTGTCAATTGCTTACAGGAATGCTCTTAGGAATGGGGGGGTCAATAGTAGATAGTTTAAGGTTAAAGGACTGGGGGTTTGAGGATGTAACAACAGAGTCAGGTAATGCATTCCAGGCATTGACCACTCTGTTGTTGAAGTTGTACTTTCTGCAATCAAGTTTAGAGTGGTTTACATTGAGTTTGAATCTGTTGTGTGTTCTTGTACTGTTGCGGTTGAAGCTGAAGTAGTCATTGACTAGTAGGACATTGTAGCAGATAATTTTGTGTACTATGCTTAAGTCCAACCATAGGTAGTGTAGTTCTAGGTTGTCCAAGCCCAAAATTTCAAGCCTGGTGGTGTAGAGTATTCTGTTGTGAGTAGAGGAGTGTAGTACTCTTCTCGTGAAATACTTCTGGGCTCACTCAATTGTATTAATGCTGATATACAGTGTGGATTCCAGACAGATGACCTGTATTTGAATATTGGTCTAGCAAAGATTTTGTATGCCCTAGTTAGCAATTCAATATTACCATAGGAGAAGCATCGTAAGATTAGATTTACAACTCTTAATGCCTTTTTGGCAATGCTGTTATAGTGAGCTCTGGTCATTCGATATGAGAACTCCAAGGTCCTTGACAGAGTGAGGGTCATCAATAAAGTCATATCCGCCTAGCTTGTATTTGGTGTATTGATTTTTTTTACCAATGTATTATCATTAATACTTATTTTCCTTTTCATCATACTTTTATAATTCCCAAATAATGAGAAATTGGATCCTATTTTTGCCTGTCTTTTTAAAAAAATTAAGATTGCTTAAAAGAGAAATAATGAGATAAACAGAGAATATGACACTAACAATATTAAAATCATTTAAACCACAAACATGTGAAATAAGAATTTGACAAATGATTCCTGGAACTTCCATTTTTATGTATCCTGCTCTTATTATGTCACATTTGTTTCTCCTTTCAGATTCTGAAAAAAATCTCAAGATTTGCAGACATCTTTTTAATGCACATGTTATACAAAGTTTAATGCAAATTTGAAAATCAATATTTAATAAGCTGCTCAATACAAAGTTATTTTGTATATTTTTGACTTTTTGAAAAAAGCTGAAGATACATAGCAGATTTATATAATATACATCAATGTTCCTGTACAAGTTAAAAATTTAGAAAAGTACATCATTACTAAAAATACAGTAAAATCTCTCTTTCAAATTGAGCTTGAACCCTAATCATTTTCATGATACAGTAGTATACTTTTCTTGGTAAAATAGAGTTAGGATTTGTCATTGCTTTATTTCCGAATTGTTTTTTCTCAATTCCCTAGTCAAGCCTAGTCCCTTGAGATTTCTGGATGGTCTCCTATCTGAGTACTAATCAGGTCCAACTCTAGGTAACTCTTTGTAGCCAGTGACATTGAGCCAGCTTTTGCTCCTAGCTTAAACAGAAAAAAACCCTCTGTCATAATAGGAAACAAGTGGAACGGGATGACCAATGCACTTATTCAGTCAATTGATAGAAATTCCTCTTTGATAAACTTCTGCATGATTCATTTTGATCATGCTTTATCTTTAAGCTGGTCTTTCTTTGATGAGAAAAGCTTCCTTTAAATAAAGTCCAGTCATGACAGAGAATCTTTCAAAAAGACAACTGCTTTACAAAAATATAATTTATGACCATCTTACTAGTATCTGTTTTCCATACTAATTTTTTGTAGAATTTATATAAATTCTACTGATTATAACAATAATAAGCAGGGTGGCATATTTAATAGCAGTGGCTACATTTTCAGGGCACTGTGAAACTCATCCATTCTAGTAATCAAATGCTTTGGCAGCATCATCATGATTAAGTGGAACCAAAACAAAAGCATTGTACCAGAACATGGATGAATATCACTAGGAATTCTGAAAATAAAGGGAGAAGCCTTTGCAGAATTCTCTTTTGTTAGCTTATATTGGAGAGGCTGACAAGCTGATGTTAGCCACATTTTAGAGATAATTCTACCAAACGCAATAGTCAAACAATAGTCAAACGGAATAGTCAAACGCAATAGTTAAACAAAATTGGAATGGTGAGGTCAAGGTGAATGGGATCATTATTTTTAAGGTTGTCCTTCTCTCCTCCTACACACATACATCTTAAAAGTAATGTAGTGGTTTCATGGCAATTTAATAAGATGAATTTCAACCCTACAACAATGGTTTTGCATAAAAATAGTAGAAAATCACATCATCAATTTTCAATGATTTATCATTAAATTTTGGTAATACTGTCAGAGAAAGATTTGGGTTTAAAAAAAAGACTATTCAGCAAAGTAATGAGAGCCATGTCAACAAATTACCATTACCTGAATTATAATAACTTTGGATTATCTGATCCATCCATCCAATACATGAAGCATCTTAATTGTAAAAAATGAAAGCTCAGGAATTTGTTGCTCAATATAAAGTGAACATTAAATTATTATTTTTGTTGCATTATCACACTGCCTAACAATTGTCTGCTTGTATCTGATATACTTTATTTATATTTATGTTTGCTGGCTTTTATAAACCACCTTTTACAAATCTAGTGGGGGAGGGGGTGAACTGAAAATAAATACCTTTGTTGTTAAAATATAAGAAGAACATATACTGTAGCGTCATGAAATAGGCCTTTAGAGTATTTTTTTTCTATAATACTATAAACATACAATTGTAAATCAGCTTCTTTTTTATTATAGCTCTGGTATCTATGATCTTTCTTTCATATCTTTATAATCAGGAATATTTGAAAATAAATGGTAAATTTATTGGTCTTCTATTATTTTTTTAAAGGATCAAATTTCAATGACAAAAGCTCTGACTGGATCCAATAAGAAACACAAGGGACTGCCATGAAATCAGTTAGTGAACAGGTGTGTTATTCATGGTGCCTGATAAGGGAAATAGAAATTGGCAGCATTAAAGAAACAGTAGAATATCTGCTCATGATTGGGAGATGATCAACACAGAAATGAATATTTGCTTGTTTTTATATGTAAATAATTTGCTGTACTCTTCTGTTCTTTAAAGGCTGTTAATAGACAGACGGGAAAAATATATACTTCAAAACACATAATATATCTTCACTTTCAGAAGATTTAAACATTAATATATATATATATATATATATATATATATATATATATATATATATATATATATATATATATATATATATATATATATATATATATATATATATATTTTCTTAAGTTTTCGGGTACTCACATGTATGGTGTTCGGCTTGGTTCGGGTATTTTCCTACGTCATTGTAGTTCTTTTAAAGTTGTAGCAACGTTTCAGCAGAATCTCATCTGCCATCATCAGGCTTCTGGTTGTGTCCGTCTGTGAGTCAGGCCCCCACATATATGCCTTGGTTTTCCAGGTCAATTTTATCTTTGGGGTTTCTAAGGATGGCTGCTATTTTTCTGTCTGTTTTGAAGGAAGTCTTGATGTGATGTCTGTGTAGTATCTTACTAATTTTGTCTGTAGTACCTCTTATGTAGGGCAGGACAGCTGTTCCATAGGTCTGTTCATCTTCTGGGTCTCTATTATGTCTCAGTGAGTTTTTGTGGATCAAGCCAGTGATTTTGCTTTTGTGGAAGCCGTTGGCTGTCAGTACTTTAGTCAGGGTGCATAGTTCAGTCTTAATGTGTGTCTTGTCTGTCAGGCGTTTGGTTCTAGTAATTAGTGTTTTAGCCATGGAGTTTATCTGTGCTGGGTGGTGGTGGGATTGGGCGTTGAGGTAGCGGTTAGTGTGTGTTTTCTTCTGGTATATGGTGTGTCCTAGTGTGCCATCTGTTTTTTTGTAGATTAGTACATCTAGGAATGGTAGTTGTTTGTTTGTTTCCGTTTCCATGGTGAACTTGGTTTTGGGGTGTGTGCTGTTTAGGTGTGTTAGGAAATTGTTTAGGTTTTCTTTTCCATGGGGCCAAATCACGAATGTGTCATCGATGTATCTTAACCATACTTTGGGTTTGTGGATGGCATTAGCCAGGCTCTGGATTCGAATTCTTCCATGAACAGGTTTGCAATGATGGGTTACAGTGGTGATCCCATAGGGGCTCCTTCAATTTGTTTGTATCTTTGTCCTTTGTATATGAAATATGTGTTGGTTAAGCAGTGTTCTGTTAGTTCCATGAGGTGTTTAGCTGGTTGGTATTTATTTTTGATGATTTCAAGGGTCTCTTTTATCGGGACTTGAGTGAATAATGAAACCATGTCAAAATACAAACAACACTGCTTAACCAACACACTTAACCGCTCCTTCAATTTGTTTGTATCTTTGTCCTTTGTATATGAAATATGTGTTGGTTAAGCAGTGTTGTTTTTATTTTGACGTGGTTTCACTATTCACTCAAGTCCCGATAAAAGAGACCCTTGAAATATATATATATATATATGTTTTCTTAAGTTTTCGTATGCCACATGTATGGCATTCAGCTTTTTTCGGGTATTTTCCCACGTCATTTTAGTTGTGCTTTTAAAGTTGTAGCAACGTTTCGGCAGAATCTCATCTGCCATCATCAGGCTTCTGTATAGTGTTCTTCTGTGAGTCAGACTTTTACAGTGGTTTCAGATTTAAATTTGGGGCAGCCTATTGCTGTGCCAGAATGGTTTTTTCTTCATCCTGATTGGTTGGGAGTCTTGGTCTGTGTTTATTGGTCTTGGAGTGTGCTGTGTTCTGCTTGATTGGTGTTTCTAATAGCTTCTGTCTGTTTTTTGGCTCTTTTTGTATCTTGATTGGCTGGCAACATTGTGTTACTTTATTGGAGGCCTTTAGTGCAGCTTGGCTCCAGGTAAATGGACGGCTATCATTAGTTAGGAAGCTAGGTTTCATCTGGGTGCCTGGTTGGGGTGTGTTTGAGCTGGAGGTATCAGGGGGGATCTGTTTGTGCCCAGGTGCTTGTCTGGCTAGTGGTGTGGAGATTTTTTTGTTTGTGAGTGCAGGCTTCAACAAAAGCCTGATGATGGCAGATGAGATTCTGCTGAAACGTTGCTACAACTTTAAAAGCACCACTACTATGACGTGGGAAAATACCCGAACAAAGCTGAATGCCATACATGTAAGTACCCGCGAGAACTTAAGAAAACACACACACACACACAATATATGGATGGATAGATAGATAGATAGATAGATAGATAGATAGATAGATAGAGATAGATAGATATAGATAGAGATGGATAGAGATAGATAGATATAGATAGATAGAGATAGATAGATATGGATAGATATATAGATATATAGATATAGATATATAGATATATAGATATATAGATATATAGATATATAGATATATAGATTAAAGAGACACATTAAAGACAAAACTGAGAATGAAATTCCAATGTAATACATAGACTTTTCATAAGTAGCCGTCATATAATTCATATGGTATTTATATTAACAATGCATTTTTACGGACTTTTAAGTAATACTATATATTCTCTACCATCATATAAACCTCCTTTAAGCTAATAGTACTTGTTAATTGTTACTTGTTACTTGTATTGGCTAATAAATGAACTATATTACTGATTTAAAATAATATAAGAATTCATATTTATGTTAAAGATCATAAATATTTTTGGATCACTTTGATAGTAAAGGAAATTTGTACAGTTTGGATATTTTTATTTTCAGGGTAAATGTGTAAACTACTCTGGAAGAGTAGATTTCTGTTGGTTTGGGTGTATCACAATAACAAATATGTTTATGTTAAGGTAAATTATTGTTTCTTAATTCATTATACTAGATTGTGATCGATAATCAATCCTACAAAAATTCAGAGGTAGACATTTATAGAAAGTTAGCACCCGTCCTTTTCCTAGAAGAATGAAATATTCTACTAAATATTAAAAAGGTAGAGTATTATATTTTCCCTAAAGGAGAAACATGTTTCTAAAGACATAAACTCAGAGCCTCAGCTCCCTGCCTCCCTCCCCCAGCACATATTTTGGTGCCAACCTATCTACAAGACAAAAGGCTGGGCCAGTTTATCTACTAAACCAGTGGCTCCCAACCTTTTTTGTGCCGCGGCCTGGTACCGGCATCAGCACGCATGACAAGGCAAGGTGAGCCAAGCAACCAGCCAGCCAGCCGTTCCCCGCTTCTCCCCGCCACCTTCAACTCCTCCTTTGTACCTTTGTCGATGGGCTTCGGGACGGTCGCTCGCTTTGCCTTGCCTTGGGTGCTGAAAGAATCCTCGCACCTTAGTTTCGTTCGAAGCCGCCCCCCCCTTCGATGAAACTAAGGCGTGAGGATTCCTTCTGGACCCAAACGCCGCTTTCCAACTGGAAAAGCTCACCTGGAAGCACTTTCTCGTCAAACAAGATGGCGGTGCCCAGCAAACCGGCAGCCCGGTAGGAAATGTTCCACGGACCGGTACCGGTCCGTGGCCCGGTGGTTGGGGACCCCTGTACTAAACAATAGACCTTTACCCTCAGGACATGATAGGATTATCCCTCACAAGATCCAAACCAGGACAAAGCCATTAAGCCATAATAGGAATTGCTCAGCACCCTTTCAGAACACAACCCTCTTCATTACATCACCACCCAGCAACATTCAACCAAGCCTGGGACTTAAGACAACCTACAAAATTACCCCTGCATGGCCCCATGGGAATCTGACAACATTTCTTTCACAGGAGCAGGAAGCTCCAATTCAAAGGCCAAGAGAAGGTATAAATCTCTCTCTCACACACACACACCCATGTGTTCAATTTTCCAGGACCTCAAACCATGTGGTCCTGTCCACCATCAAACCATCTTGCCAAACAGTCTCCATTTTTCTTTCTCCCCACTTGGAATTGAACTCAGTTGGACATTTTTTTCCAACGCATTCTTAAAAAATTGCTTAGCTTTAAGTTGATCGATAAATGATAGCTACTATTATACTGATTATAAAGGAGAAAAAATACTTTATCAGGAAAACAGAAATAGCAGAGTCCATAATCTCCATCTATACAATTTCACAAAAGCTAGTAAATTATGTTAAAGTTTCTATTTTGTATTTTGCATGAATGTATTATAAAATGCATTATATTGCATATTAAAAGATTCTCATTTGATGAGACACATATCATATGCTTTTTTACTTATAAGAAAGAAAAACCTATTACAACTTCCAAAACCCGGGGGGGGGGATTCATTCCTATGCCTAAGCAATGAAAACTGAGTGTTAGAATATTATTGCTGTTTTTATGGAAACATCAACACTTTCCCATCCCTGCAATATATATGGGAGTTTAAACTAGGAATACTTCCAAATGTTCAATATTTATAACCTATGCATAATTGTTTCACACAAAGTTAGTGACTCAAACTCATAGTTTAATCATTTATCCAAAGGTTATTTCCCTTCCTATAGAAATTTTTAAATTATTATGAAATGAAATGTAGGTAATAAATTAGTAAAAGAAAAAAAAATATTGTGCCTTTAATTCAAGGAAGCAGTGTTACACCAAACTAATTAATATCTATATCATCTACATCTATCTATCTATCTATCTATCTATCTATCTATCTATCTATCTATCTATCTATGAACTTCAGTATCATGGAAACTGTAATTCAGCCACCAGTAGATATCAAAATGATATCAATAATAAATGTATATCAGTATACATAATAAATCTATAAGCATAACTTGCCTTCACTTCATATTCACAAAACCTTTATTCTATTGTCCTTTAAATGAGAGAAAAATACAAGCAATAGGTAAGTTTGTAAATCAGGTCTAAGACAGTCAACAATGTTATAGTTCCACACTGTATTTTCTGTTTTTAAAGTCTAGCTGAAAATGTGCTGTTTAAGATTTTTGTCTTTGTTTTAAAAGAAATACATCCCATCCACTACTAAATTTCCATTTAATAGTGGATGGGATGGTGACTAAGCCAGCATTTAAATTAGATTCCAGGTCATTAATACTGATTACATTCTTCTTCCCATAAGTCTTTATTTAATGAAAATGTATGCTTCCCACCAAACAGCCATGTAGTTAAGAACAATACAGCAGGATTTGATTGCCCTATTAACCATAATCATCATGAAACCGGGAGCAATATTTTAATGAGTTGCATTCTTGTACTATTTTTAGTAGTGCTCATTTAGCTACATATTACAATAGTAAATGTAATATATTTTTTTCACTTGCCAGAAATAATTCATAGCTGAGTGTAAGCAGTCATTTAAATTAAAAAGAAAAGAAAAAGAAAAAAACCTGAGAACATTCCAAAAGCTATGAATGCAATTTCTACAATAAACTAGGCGAACATCTCAGATTTAAATGGTAGAAAAGTGTGAATTAAAGAAGAAGATACTGTACTGTTTTTTACATTCAGGAGATATTCAAACTTTATCATTTTCTCCATGACTGAATCTCATACAGAATTATTATTTTGGAAGGTGGGTGGGAGCGAGACCTACATTGAATCAATGCACTTGTGCAAAAGCAATCATGACAAATTGAACCTCTTCAGGGATAGTATTTGTGTTTTCATTCCTTCATCCAAATGAAATGGGAATGAGATGAAAATCTGTTGAAGGGAATCAATCCAAAATATCAAATATGAAAAATATTTTTCCTGACAATCAATGTGTGTGTGTGTGTGTGTGTGTGTGTTTGTGTGTATTTCTCAAAACAGGTAGACAATAATTTTACATATGCTGTTTTCAAATGAAAATGTTTACTACTCGATATAAGAATCATAATGAGAAAGCTGACAATAACTATAAAATAATGTAGTATGAAAAATGGTATTTTTCAGGGTCCCAAACAAATCATTCAATATCTTATTTCCTCTGTTCCACTGATTCTTTAAGTTGGTTTCTCTTCATACTTCTCAGTACATGTATACATCTCATATTTATTAAAAGCTTCTCTCTCTCTCTGTCTCTCTCTCTCTCAACAATATTTTTAGAACATACCTTTAATTGGGAGACTGTTCATTTCAGTCACATGTTGCTATGCGCCCAACATATGGAAAAGGATACAGTTTAGTTTCCTGGATTATATCTAGCTGAACATCCTAGGATAAAAAAAAATGTAGTATTATTTTAGAAAGAGAATATAAACAGATTTCTTCTCTATATAAAATACTTAAAAATAGCATTTTCATTTTATATATTCAGTCAGAATAAATAGGTGAAATTATGACTACTTTAATGTTACGTCTTTTCAAAAAGGGGAAAATACTAATTTATCTATCCATCAAAATTATATGGCCATCCATATAAAAAATTCTGAGTGCTAAACAAAATAAAAACTGAGAATTGTACTAAAATAAATAAAAAAAACCCATTAAAACTGTCTCAAGGCTCAATAAAAACATGACACCACTAGACATATGCATGCTAGCATCATGTTCCCAATGCTTGTAGGAGGAATCACAGTTCTTCACAACCTTGCAAAGAGTAGAACTGTGGAGGAGAGGGTGTTACATATGTTTGCCATTTTGAGTTCTTTGTAAAAATAATAAAGGCAATATACAAGTAAATAAATAAATAAGCAGCAAATTGTTTCACAGGTTAAGAATCACAACAGAAAATGCATGCTTTTGGGGACCTGACAGATGACAACATTTTATCAAGAGCATCCAGAACATACATATTCTGCCAGATTTGGTGTGGACTATGAGATGTCAATCATGAGGGACAATCGTCACATATTATGGTTTCACAGGCCAAATAAAACTCTTTGTTTAACTCTATCAAAAGGCAGATAAGACAGAAAAGTATCCCTTCAACTCTTAAATGTTTAACAACTAGACCGCCAGCTCAGCTGCTCAATGGTTCCCAGATAAGTCCCTACCTAGCTTATAGACTGATGAAACTTTACAAACCAAATTTATAAAAGCAATGTTCCATGCCCTAACGTGGATATGAGTCAATTGCCAAGCATTGATATTTTGATCACATGCCCATTGTGATGCTGCCACCATCATAGATGTGAAAAATAGTCATGTCACTTTTTTAATGCCATTGTAACTTTGAACAATCACTAAATGACCTGTTTTAAGTTAAAGACTATATTTATTAAATTCCAGCAGTGAAGAAATGTACATACATACTGTAAATTATTTTGACAAATCAGATCTGCATCTGGATCACTTTAGTCAGAACAACTTTTCAGTACTGTGAAGTATCATTCCCAATTTTCAAGCTGCATTTTTTTCTCTTTTAGCATCAATCACTAAGAATTTCAGTGCTGCTATTTTCTCTCTTTCTGCTCCATCTTCAAAAAAATCTGGTTGACCTGTCCACTCTGGATTTTATCTGCATGAATTCATTCATTGTAAAAGACTATGAATCATGGGAGATAACTGTTAAAGTTTTCAGCAACTCCATCCAACATTTTGTATTACTATTCTCTTCTTTTCTCTAGTGGGCCACAAATACTTTTAGTTTTTGGTTGAACTGCTGCTTCACCTTTGACAAATTTGAACTTGAATTAATAGAGAACCAAGATGGTAAATCAGCACTTTATATAAAAAAAAATTCTATTCGGAGAATCTCTGTCATTTTAGGTACATCCAAGGAGCACATTCCTCTAAATTAAATATGTATGAGTGAATATTTTAAAAGCCCAAACTTGCAAAATAACCAAATGCCATGATACTTTGTATAAGAAATTTCTATCCTTTTTCTAATGACTTTCTCTTCTTTGGACACTTTCCTTTATTTTCTCTCTTCATTTTCTTTTCCTTCTTCAGTAGAGAGTTAATGGGTAAGACATATATCTTACCACAGATTGTACTAATCACTTGTAGTAACTTTTGAAATTAGACCTGTGTTTAGCCCTGATTTAAAGCAAGATAAATTACCAGGTATTTCATCTGTTAGTGAAAATTAACCTCTTAGGAGAAAAGAACCTTTGCCCGTAGGAAAATTTATGGCCTGAATAAAAGCTGAATTTTATCTTACAGTTATCCCTTTCCAAATACCCATTCATATTTATTTTCATTCATGTTTTATTTGAAAAATAATTAAATAAATATCTATAGATGTTTAAAAGTAAGCTGTATTGAAAGATTCACTGAATTAATCGTTTATTTCATACTTCAAGGACTTATTCTTTCTTTATTTGTTGGATAGATCATCTTCTTCTATTTATATTGTTTATGCGTATATAATTTTATTGCATTTTTATTTTTCCATATTGTACACATATGCTCATAAATACCCAATATATATGTGCATTATACAGGTGAAACTCGAAAAATTAGAATATCGTGTAAAAGTTCATTTATTTCAGTAATGCAACTTAAAAGGTGAAACTAATATATGAGATAGACTCATTACATGCAAAGGAAGATAGTTCAAGCCGTGATATGTCATAATTGAGATGATTATGGCTTACAGCTCATGAAAACCCCAAATCCACAATCTCAGAAAATTAGAATATTGTGAAAAGGTTCAATATTCTAGGCTCAAAGTGTCCCACTCTAATCAGCTAATTAAGCCATAACACCTGCAAAGGGTTCCTGAGTCTTTAAATGGTCTCTCAGTCTGGTTCAGTAGGAATCACAATCATGGGAAAGACCACTGACCTGATAGTTGTGCAGAAAAAAAATCATTGACACCCTCCATAAGAGGGAAATCCTCAAAAGGTAATTGCAAAAGAAGTTGGATGTTCCCAACGTGCTGTATCAAAACATATTAATAGAAAGTTATGTGGAAGGGAAAAGTGTGGAAGAAAAAGGTGCACAAGCAGCTGGGATGACCACAGCCTGGAGAGGATTGTCAGGAAAAGGCCATTCAAAAGTGTTGGGGACTTTCACAAGGAGTGGACTGAGGCTGGAGTCAGTGCATCAAGAGCCACCACACACAGACGGATCCTGGACATGGGCTTCAAATGTCATATTCCTCTTGTCAAGCTGCTCCTGAACAACAAACAACGTCAGAAGAGTCTTACCTGGGCTAAAGAAAAACAGACCTGGTCTGTCGCTCAGTGGTCCAAAGTCCTCTTTTCTGATAAGAGCAACTTTTGCATCTCATTTGGAAACCAAGGACCCAGATTCTGGAGGAAGAATGGAGAGGCACACACGCAAGATGCTTGAAGTCCAGCGTGAAGTTTCCACAGTCTGGGTTGATTTGGGGAGTCATGTCATCTGCTGGTGTTGGTCCACTGTGCTTCATTAAGTCCAAGGTTAATGCAGCTAACTACCAGGAGATCTTGGAGCACTTCGTGCTTCCTTCTGCAGATGAGCTTTATGGGGATGCTGACTTCATTTTCCAGCAGGACTTAGCACCTGCCCATACTGCCAAAAGCACCAAAATCTGGTTCATTGACCATGGGATTACTGTGCTTGATTGGCCAGCAAACTCGCCTGATCTGAACCCCATAGAGAATCTATGGGGCATTGCCAAGAGAAAGATGAAAGACATGAGACCAAACAATGCAGAAGAGCTGAAGGCCACTATTGAAGCATCTTGGTCTTTCATAACACCTCGGCAGTGCCACAGGCTGATAGCTTCCATGCCACTCCGCATTGAGGCAGTAATTGCTGCAAAAGGGGTCCAAACCAAGTACTGAGTACATATGCATGCTTATACTTTTCAGAGGTCCGATATTGTTCTATGTACAATCCTTGTTTTATTGATTGCATGTAATATTCTAATTTTCTGAGATTGTGGATTTGGGGTTTTCATGAGCTGTAAGCCATAATCATCACAATTATGATAAATCATGGCTTGAACTATCTTGCTTTGCATGTAATGAGTCTATCTCATATATTAGTTTCACCTTTTAAGTTGCATTACTGAAATAAATGAACTTTTGCACGATATTCTAATTTTTCGAGTTTCACTTGTATTCTTATAAAAGAATATATTATATTATTTTTTTGGAGATATGAATTTGGGAATAATTTAAAAAAATGGGTTGACTGTTATGCTAGAAAAGCTATTTCGAAAGCCAAATGATTAGAAAGTTCCAATTAATTATTTTATTAAGCTTAGCAGAAAAGTAGGAATTTAACAAGCAAAGCCATCATATTCTAAGAAGTATTGGCTAATTGAATAATTATAATCTTCAACATAAAATAATAGTTTCAGAACCAAGAATACTGGTGCTCAGAGAAGAGAAGTCAAACTCATCAAACTACATGAAAAGACATGGATGTCAAATAAATTGCAGGTAGATATCAGCTGATCAAAGATACAGATGCCCTGTGAATTACTCCTTCATGTTATTGCAACCATGTCATCTTATTGTTCTATAAATATGGAAAAGCTTCAATCTGTATTGTTATCTTTTATCCTTGAGTAAATCAGCATAACCGGATGGCCTTCATATCAAAGCTTCCATTTCAGTGGAATGGAAATGTAGCATTGAAAAAAACATATGACATTTATAGAGTCTATTTGAGGATTTCCAGGATTTTATCGGAGAAGACATTGAAAATTGCCTTCCCTTTTATTCAAGATACCAATAGAATATATCCTAAAACATAGTAAAAAAAAAAAAACCTTTCAATTTCCAGCTCCAACCATAGTTAGTTGCTTTGCATACCAAAGCAAACAATTTTCCTCTTTTTGTCTTAAAAGAATGTTTCAAAAGTAAAACAAATAACCTTTTTTTCAAACTCCAACATTCAACGCTAATCATGTAAATGCATGCTTGCATATATGTGTGTGTATATCTTTAAAACATATATGTATCTAGTGTATGTATCATTTATGTAGACACACACACACACACACCTGTTGCTAAACCCTGGTCTGATTTACAGAATGAATAACAATTATTCCATTTCTCTAAGTCAGATGAATTGTCACTTGGCCTGGGTAAAACATAGAACAATAGAGGTGGAAGAGACCTCAAAGGTCTTCTAGTCTGCTTGAGCAGGAGACCACTTCAAACAAATGATTGTCTAATCTCTTTTTGAAAGCTTCCAGCAATGAAGCACTCTCAACTTTTGAACTCAAGCTATTCCATTGGTTGATTGTTCTCACCATTAAGAAATGTCTCCTTAGTTATGAATACATGAAATGGATACATATAAGAGAAATAAAAAGAAAAAATAGGACAGAGACGGTAGGCACGTTGATGCGCTTATGCACACCCCCTACAGATCTCTTAGGAAAGGGGTGAGGTCAGTAGTAGACAGTCTAAAGTTAAAGTTTTTGGGGTCAAGGGAAGAAAGCACAGAGTCAGGTAGAGTATTTCAGACATTGACCACTCTGTTGCTGAAGTCGTATTTCCTGCAATCAAGTTTGGTGCGGTTTACCTTGAGTTTGTATCTATTGTGTGCTCTTGTGATGTTATGGTTGAAGCTGAAGTATTCATTGATAGGTAAGTCATTGCAATATATGATTTTATATACTATACTTAGATCTTACCAAAGGCGGTGTAGTTCTAGATTTTCTATGTCTAGAATTTCAAGTCTGCTCACAACCCAAAGCTGTGAATATACCATCAATGTCAGTACAGAAAACAGGGTTGTCAACCTGTGCAAAAAAATTGTTAAATCATTTTGGTGACTTCAAAAGACAGAGATGTTTGTAGCTAGTGATAGCAAACACTATCCTTGCAGTCTTAAACCCAGTAGTTCTGCTTTTTGATTTTGACAAACCTAAGTTCCTGACCAGGTCATTTAATGCTGATTGTGTTCTGAGATTAGTTCATCAGACATACAGAGTTCAAAATCCAGATAATTGTCACTGTTGTGACTGGCTGGTGCATTGCAGCATTTTCATCTGTTTTGTCTAAACTCCATTTCTCTGGTGGTATTGGCAGATAGTTGACATGTTGATCTCATGGCTGAAGGCAAATTGGGGTATTTAATTGATTACTTAGTTTTAGCAGAAAAGCCAGTTACATTTAGTAAGACAGAAATAACAATTTGCTCATTAATTATTCTGTCCTTGCCATATTATTGAGAAAGTAAATGGCACTGACTTCAAAATTCTCTGAGTCAAGTTCTAAAATCAACAACATATCATGAATAACAAATGTGAAGACTCCAAACATTGTCTTGATCACCAATCTTACAACCAAAATACAGTTCACACACTTTCTTAACAAGTCTAATCATGGTGTCTTTGAGGCTTAAGTGTGTACTTGACAGAAGTATAGCAAAAGATTTCATATCTGTTCCAAAATTGGTAAGACATTTCTGCTGTCACCAATTATCCTATAGTAAGCTAATAACTGGCTTGTTTACTATGTTCATGTCCATAGACAATGCTATGCATTGAAACAATTGTATCAACTGATATCAATGATCTGAGATCTGTTTTTATAACCTTATTTAGCTTTATACAACCTTTTATAGCCTAGCATGCCTAGGCATGCTCAAACTGTACCAGTTCCACAAATTTTATATAGTATGACCTGAGTGCATGTCTAGATATGCATAACTACACAAAACATTTTATTATACAAGTAAAAATTAGTATGCTTAGAAAATTAGAAAATAGAAAATTTCTATAAAACAGTATGTGATAGGTTACATTGCAGGATATTTTCATGATTATCAGCCAGAAATCTATATGCTACACCCAAAGGTTCAGGAAGCAATATCTTTGTAGTCCAACAGTAGCGTTTGTTTGCTTGCCTCCATGCTTGCAGAATTGAGCAACTGAGGCTAGATTTAAATAGCCTGAAAATAAATAAACAAATACTTAAAGTAAAAGGAGGGAGCTAGAAACAGGAAACCTGAAGCACAATGACTTGAAGAACAAAGGAAAGAAGTTCCAAAAAATGCTGTTGAAGATAACCTGAAGCTGGCAGCATGTGGGTATGTGTATAAGTGTATATTGAGCTGATGAAAAATTATTTCCCAGCAGAGAATGGCAGAAAAAAAGAGGACTTAGTCAGCTGGAGAGAAAAGTTCAGAAGAAATAAATTGCAGCAAGCCAAAGAAAAGGCAACCACACAGATATATGGTGCCAAAGTAACCCAAGTAGAACAGTTCCATGAAGATCATAGGGCAGAAATATCTAAGTAATGACAGGCTGTCAAAAGGAACCAAGCCATAGGAATAGGACAGGGAGAAAAGTAATAATTTCCATTCCTGTGAAGTGCAAAGTAACCTGTGTTAGGAAGTCCCACGAGCCTTAATAGAAGTGTCTCTAGAAGTATCTGAATGGCTGCAACTAATGGCAGTGCAATCATAGTCTGAGTGTCTGCATGGGTGCATACAGTGCATACATACAGAACCAGTGAGAGGCTGTGACTCAAAGCAGGCTCATCCAGAAAAAAGTTGTGACCTAGCCTAAGTGAAAAGTAAAACTGCAGTTAAAACTGCACTTTACTTTGCTTTTGAAGTGTTTTTGTTTTGTTTTGTTTCTTTTCCAAAAGACCTTTTATAGTCGACAAATATAATCTTGAGGAAAGGCAGGATCTGATATCTCACAAAGATGTCTAATGCTCAAACTATAACATTTTTTATTCACATCTAGTTCTTTCACATATCTTTTCATGGTTATTACAAGGATCAGAAGCAGGTTTAAGAAGCTTTCTACACATAATATCGCTTGCTTGGCCCACCTACTCCATAATATTCCAGACCAATGCTAGGCAGAGATACTACAGAGAAAACTTAGGCAGTAAAGGACTCCAGCTGCTTAACACAGGAGTGTATCAATGTGTCCTGCTGGGACATGTGCAGTTATTTGAAAAAGCAGAACACCCAAACTCTGCAGGGTGCTGTTTTGCCCTCCAAAAGAAACCATTTTTAAAAGCCTAATTTTCAGGATCTTTAGAATTGGCGGTTTTTGAACTTCATTGTTGCTGGACGCTATTGCTGTTTTCTTTCAACTACATACCTCTTGATCATTCTGCAGTTCTTCTGACTACTCCCTATTGGAAAGGACCATAGGGGGAAAATACCTCACTATTTCTTCCCCTGGCATTTTGTTGGACAATGAGAAGTTCATTAAATTGATGTACCTTGTTTTCATGAATAGTAGTAAGAACAGTTGAAATCTTACATTAATTTTCTTACATATTTGTCTTTTTAACTTCCTGTTTATTAAGAAATGCACGCATTTTGCCAGACAAGGAATAATGGATGGAAACTAAACAAGGAGAGATTTAACCTGGAAATAAGGAGAAACTTTCTGACAGCGAGAACAATTAACCAATGAAACAGCTTGCCTTCAGAAGTTGTGGGAGCTTCATCATTTGACATTTTCAAGAAGAGATTGGACTGCCATTTGTCAGAAATGGTGTAGGGCAGGGATCCCCAACCTTTTCGACGCCGCGGCCCGGTTCTGGCATCAGCTGGGCGCCGCGCCCGGTATCAGCGTCAACTGGGCGCCGCCATCTTTTATGACGAAAGCGCTTCCGGTGACGCCACCGAGCGCTTCAAAAAGATGGCGGCACCAGCGCCCGGTGAGCTTTTCGGTAGAAACGGCTTTCTACCTGGAAAAGCTCACGAGCGCCGCCATCTTTTATGACGAAAGCGCTCCGGTGAGCTTTCTACCCGGAAAAGCTCACCGGAAGCGCTTTTTACCAAAAAGATGGCGGCGCCAGCAACCAGCGGCCCGGTAAGGCTTGTTCCGCGCCCGGTACCGGTCCACGGACCGGCGGTTGGGGACCCCTGGTGTAGGGTCTCCTGCTTGGGCGGTGGTTGGACTAGATGACCTAGAAGGTCCCTTCCAACTCTGTTAAATTCTTATAAAAACATACACATATACCTGATATGGAGATAAAGATGATACATTCCTGTTCAAAATATGGACCCTTTTGGGGGGAAAAAGTTTGTAATCCTAATTCAGTGCCATATGGTTAAACATAAGAACTGAAGCTGAGATGACTAAGATAAAATGCTCAAAGATGTGGGCTGATATGGATGAGTATCACTTTTGCATTTTAAAATGTTGTTGTTTTAACCTCAACATTTTCTCAACATTTACATTTTCTGTATTATTTATGAATCATTTTTGGATCTTACTAAAATATCAAACTAAATGCTCATTCATCCTGATTATCTAATCACATATGATGGATGCAATGTGGATATTTACAATATTGTGGAATTGGTGTACATTTCTGTATCAACCCACATTTTTTCTATGTCAGTACAATCAAACAACTATAAACAATATGTATTTCTAATACAGTATTTCTATCCATGCTATTTTAATATGTGCCTTTATTGCATTTTTCTTTCACAGATACTTTGATGTTTAGCTGATCATTTCTTGACTGTAGTCTGGGGCAACTTATCTTTTTAACTTAAATCAGTTAGAGCCATTTTAGTCAATGAAAAAAGAAAATTATTTGGGGTCATTCTAGAGTCTGCTTTATTGCCAGTGTTCATTCTGCTTCTTGGCATATAATGGAGTTCATTCTAAGAAAAATATTTTCTGTTTTCAGTAAACAAAAAAATTTATTCCAGTTTGTGTACTATTAAGTTTTTTTCTTCCTCCTCCTCCTCCTCCTCCACCTCCTCCTCCTCCTCCTCCTCCTCCTCCTCCTCCTATTATTATTATTATTATTATTATTATTATTATTATTATTATTATTATTATTATTATTATTATTATTATTTCTTTTATTCATTAAACATGAAACTCAGTCAACTAAACATTTAAAAATGTATCACAAATATAATTGACAAGTGTAGTAGTTGATACGAATTGCTGCCAGCATCCCAGGTATAAACCAATTATTTTCTTAAGATGTACGATTTTCCAAGTAGCACAGTTTTTTGCAGTTCTGCTGGTGTTTTTGCAGGAAGCTACGATTTCTTGATGTATTTTCTAAAATTCATGGACATGGTATCAAGTGTCCCAATGACAATGGGTATCACTGTTACATGTTTCATCCATAACCTCATAGTTTCAATGGCCAGGTCACGATATTTCATGATTTTTTCCAGTTCTTTTTCTTCGACACTGGTTTCTCCTGGTACAGCGATATCAATAAATTTTACACTTTGATTTTCGACAACTGTGATATCTGGTGTATTGTGTTCCAAATGATGACCTGTCAGTATTTGAAAGTCCCACAAGATCTTCATCTTCTTATTTCTGACAACTTTTTCCACTTTATCTTCCCATGACTTTTTAGATACAGGTAAGTCATATTTTTTACATAATAACCAGTGGATTTATTTAGCAACTCAGTCATGTCTAGCTTTGTAACAAATTTGCATGACTTTGCTGCACTCACATATTAAATGTAAAACAGTTTCAACTTTGTCATTGCAAACTTATTATTATTATTATTATTATTATTATTATTATTATTATTATTATTATTATTATTATTATTATTATTATTATTATTATTGTTGTTGTTGTTGTAGTTGTTTTAAAAAAATGGCAGCGTACACAGCAAACAAGATAACTATGCTGGGTTTCGTATCACAAATCACTAATTGAACACTTTCCAAACATTTAGGACTGCGTGATATATCGGTGAATTATGCGAGCAGATCCCAGTAAGGTGGCCTTCTGCAGCTGACCAATGGTGATTTTGTCAGTGCCAACTGTTTTCAAGTGCTTGCATAGGTCTTTAGGCACAGCACCCAGTGTGCCAAGTACCACTAGAACAACCTGCACTGGTTTATGCCAGAGTCTCTGCAGTTTGATTTTCCAGTCCTGATATCTGGTGATTTTTTCAAGTTGTTTTTTGTCGATTCTGCTGTCACCAAGTATGGCAATGTCAATAATCCAAACTTTTTTCTTCTCCACAATCGTGATATCCGTGTATTGTGTTCCAAAGCTTTGTCAGTCTATATTCGGAAGTCCCACAGTAGTTTTGCATGCTCATTTTCAACCACTTTCTCAGGCCTATGATCCCACCAGTTCTTTTCTACAGGGAGATGGTAGTTGTGACACAAGTTTCAGTGGACCATCTGAATGACTGTGTTGTGATGTTATTTGTAGTCAGTCTGAGCAATTGTCTTGCAACAGCTCAGTATATGATCAATGGTTTTGTTCACTTCTTTGCAGAGTCCGCATTTGGGGTCATCAGCAGACTTTTCTATTCTGGCTTTGATTGCATTCGTTCTGATGGCTTGTTCTTGGGCTGCAAGAATCAGGCCTTCTGTCTCTTTCTTCAGTGTTCCATTGGTCAGCCATAACCGGGTCTTATCTAATTTTCCTTGGATCTTTTCAATGAATTGTTCATGCAATGCTTTGTTACACCAGCTGTCAGCCCGAGTTTGCATCACTGTTTTCCTGTATGGATTCTTGGTTTTCTGCACTTTGAGCAGCTTCCTATTGTTGACCTCCATCAAAGCTGATTCAACACTATCTTTCACATAATTTGCCAGGCAATGCTTTTCTTCTTTGACTGTCTGATTCACTTGCAAAAGTCCTCTGCCGCCTGCTTTTCTGGGCAAATGTAGCCTGTCAACATCACTATGCTGATGAGTGTATGGTCATCAGTTTTCTCATTTTCCTATCCAGGGTGTCCAGCTCTGCCTGTGTCCAGTTTACGATCCCAGCAGTATATCTAATGACAGGTATGGCCAGGTATTTATAGCCTTGATGGTGTTACTGCCATTCAGTTTGCTTTTTAGAGTTTTTCTGACCCTTTGTGTGTATTCTTGGCTGACCATATTTTTCACTTGCCCATGTTGACATTGTCCAGTTGCAGTATGCCCAGGTATTTGTAGGCTTCGGATTGATGGCACTTGATGGTTTGTCCATTGGGCATTTTGATTCCATTACTTTCTACGAGTTTTTCCTTTCTTCAGTGCCACTATAGTGTATTTGTCCAGGCCAAACTCCATGCTGATGTCAGTGCTGAAAATTCAAACTGTATTGGTCAGTGACTGGATTTCAATTTCTGATTTTCCGTATAACTCCAGATCATCTATGTACAGCAGGTGAAAGATTTTCTGTGAATTTTTAGGAGTTTGATAACCCAGGTTAGTTTTCTATAAAATTGTTGACAGGGAGGTCATGGCGATGATGAACAGCAGAGGTGACAAAGAATCACCCTGGAAAATCCCTCTTTTGATGTTGGCCAATATGTAGCTTTCACTTCCAATGAACAGTTCTGTTTTCCAGTGCTTCATTACATTTGCAGTGAAAGTACCAATTCATTTGCATATTCCGATGACATCCAGGCACTTGATGATCCAGCTGTGCGGTAGTGAATCAATTGCTTTCTTATAGTCAATCCAAGTTGTATGCAGATTTGTTTTTCGGTTTTTGCAGTTCTTTAGAATCATCAACAATGATCTAATACATATCGATTTCACAGAAGACAATGTTGAAAAATCACTACGCAATCTAAAACCATCTCTATCTATTGGACCGGATGGAATATGTGCCTACTTCTTGAAAGCTATCCACTGCCATAGCCAAACCTCTAAGCATAATCTTTGAAAAATCTTTCAGGACCAGCTCCTTGCCTAACCTATGGTCACAAGCCACAGTCATCCCCATCTTCAAAAAGGGAGACCCAAGCCTAGTTGAAAATTACAGACCAATCTCCTTATGCTGCGTCACCTGTAAAGTCATGGAATCAATTATTAACCAATCCATCATCCTCCACTTAGAGACAAACAACCTACTCTCCAATAAACAATTTGGTTTCAGAAAAACTATCCTGTAATCTGCAACTCTTACACTGCAAAAACATATGGACGACACAACTCGACCAGGGCAAAGCAATAGACGCAATCTACATAGACTTCTGTAAAGCCTTTGATTCAGTGGTACACGACAAACTACTCCTAAAAATAAAATCCTATGGTATCTCTGGACAACTGAATAACTGGATAGAAGCATTCCTGTCAAACAGACAACAAATGGTCAAAATTGGGAGCGTCCCTATCAAATCCAGTACCTGTCAATAGTGGTGTCCCCCAAGGCAGTGTTCTAGGACCAACTCTCTTCATACTCTACATAAACGACCTCTGTGATCATATTAAGAGCAATTGCTTCTCTTCGCTGATGATGTAAAGCTGTTCAATACCACAGACAATACTGCTACCCTACAAAAGATCTTGACTATGTATCTGAATGGTCAAACAAATGGCAACTTCAAATCTCAACAAATAAATGCTCTGTCTTACATATTGGCAAAAAAAAATCAGAAAATAAAATACAAGCTGAATAGTCAAGATCTTGTTGATGACCCAAGCTCTGTAAAGGACCTTGGAATACTCACCTCTAATGATCTAAGTGCTAGAGCCCACTGCAACTACATAGCCAAAAAGGCATTAAGAGTTGTTAACCTAATCCTACGTAGCTTTTCTCTGGTAATATCACACTACTAACCAGAGCATACAAAACATTTGCTAGACCAATACTCGAATACAGTTCATCAGTCTGGAACCCTCATTACGTATCTGATATTAGCACAATTGAGAAAGTCCAGAAATATTTCACAAGAAGAGTTCTCCACTCTTCTACTCGTTGTAGAATACCTTATGCCACCAGACTTGAAATTCTAGAACTAGAAAACCTTGAATTACGCCGTCTTCGGTCTGACTTAAGCATGGTATATAAAATCATACATTGCAATGTCCTACCTGTCAATGAATACTTCAGCTTCAACCATAACAACACAAGAGCACACAATAGATACAAACTCAAAGTAAACCGCACCAAACTTGATTGCAGGAAATACGACTTCAGCAATAGAGTGGTCAATGTCTGGAATACTCTTCCCCAAACCCCAAAAACTTTAACCTTAGACTGTCTACTATTGACCTCACCCTTTCCTAAGAGGTCTGTAGGGGGCGTGCATAAGCGCACCAACGTGCCTACCGTCCCTGTCCTATTGTTTCTCTTATTCTTTTATTTTTCTTATATGTACCCATTTCATGTATTCACAACTATGTATACACTTATGCTTATTATCTTGTAAACAATTGGCAAATCAAATAAATAAATAAATAAAATAAATAAATTTTGTCGATCAGGAGGTGATCTTTTGTGCCTCTGCTTCTTTGTTTGTTTCCTTTCTGCTCTACTGACAAGATGTTATTTGCTGGATCCTGGATCCTGTCAGCTATGATGCTGGTCAGCAGCTTGAACATGGTTGGCAGAAACGTTATTGGCCTGTAATTTGCAGGTGTTGCCCCTTTTGCTGAATCTTTCTTTATCAAGTAGGTTTTCCCAGCTGTTAACCATTCACTGATGTTTTTTGTCTGCAGCATGTCATTGAATTGTTTGGCCATTTTTTCATGCAGGCTGGTCAGGTATTTGAGCCAAAAGCCATGCAGTTGATCATTGCCAGGTGATGTCCAGTTCTTGAATTTTCTCACACTGTTGCTTATCATTTCAGTAGTTATTTCCAGTTGGTCCATTTTGTTCTTGATGAATTTCTTCTCAAAGGCTCTGATCCACCCAGCATTTCTGTTGTAACATTTCTCAGTCTTCCACAGGTCTTTCCAAAACTGAGTAGTTGCCATTTGGTCAGCTTTTTCAATTTTCATATCCCCCTCCTTATTCAGACTCTGATAGAACCGTCTTTGGTCTGATTGGAACCATTGATTTTGTTTGTACTGGATGCTTCTGGCTTTGTATCTTTCAATTTTTCTTGCTGTTGCTGTTATCTGCTGTTGATCAGATGTTTCCTGATCTTGCTGTTCTTCAGCTTTTTCTCCTGCAAATTCTTCAAGTTGCTTGCATCTGCTTGCAGGCTCTTGATTTTCAATTCCAACCGAATTTTCCACTGGGGTTTTCCAGTCAATTTTCCAGGATGCTGCAGCTGTTGAATCTCCAGTTCTTCTGTTATTATGACTGCTGTACTGTAGGCAAGCTGATTTGTTTGTTCAATTGATGTTATCTGAACTGCTGCAAGTTATAATTCACATCCATCATCAATGGTGCCAAATGTTTTCTAGGCACAGTCTTCAATGTTGGAAGCCTTCTTCTTTCTGCATTTTATGCAGCATGTGCCAAAATTTTATCTTCAGTTCTTGCTGCCTGGCATTGGGTACTCCTGGTGTTTCAATGATGACTTCAGGCTCTTGCTGTTCCTGTTCTTGCAAAATATCTGCATTTTCTTCGAATTCAGGCTGTTCAGTTGCTCCAGATGTTATTGGAGTATTTTCTGCTGCCATTTCAGCAGTCTGCTGTTCAGCAGTCTGTGTTCCCATTTCACAATTCTTCCATATTTCTTCAAGTTCGACTTCACTGAACACTTTGTTCCTGATGATAAATTGTTGCTGATCAATTATAATGACATGGGAAAATACCCAAACAAAGCTGAATACCATATATATATTTGTTTTCTTAAGTTTTCGTGAGTATTTATATGTATGGTATTCAGCTTTGTTCGGGTATTTTCCCACATCATTAAAGTTGTGCTTTTAAAGTTGTAGCGATGTTTCGGCAGAATCTCATCTGCCATCATCAGGCTTGTGCATTGTGTTCATCTGTGAGTCAGGCTTTCACAGCTATTTCTGTTTTAAATTTTTTTGGTTGTTGCCAGCCAATCAAGACAAAACAAAAACAAAAAAACACTACAAAACAGACAGAAGATATTAGAAACACCAATCAAGCAGAACACAGCAAACTCCAAGACCAATAATCACAGACCAAGACTCCCAATCAATCAGGATGAAGAAGAAACCATTCTGGCACAGCAGTAGGTTAGCACCAAATTTAAAACAAAGTTTTCGCGGGTACTTACATGTAAGGCATTCGGCTTTGTTCGGGTATTTTCCCACGTCATTGTAGTTGTTCTTTTAAAGTTGTAGCAACGTTTCAGCAGAATCTCAAAAAGAATCTCATCTGCCATCATCAGGCATATATATATATATATATATATATATATATATATATATATATATATATATATATATATATATATATATATATATATATATATATATATATATATATCCGTGTTTCTCCAACAATACGGCCTCCACCAATAGGAAGACCCAGCATGTTTTCTAGGCATAAAATCAAATTAAGCCCCTCCCCAAATTTAGGCCTAGTTTAAAACATGCAAAATAGGGGAAGGGTGGGGACTTGCCATTTGGAGTGCCGTTGGAGCTACCACCGCCATTTGGAGTGCCCTTGGAGCTGCTGCCGCCGTTGGAGCTGCCTCTGCCGTTGGAGCTGCCTCTGCCGTTTGGAGCCGCCGCCGTTGAAGCTGCCGCTTCCGCTTTGGAGCACTACCGCTGTTTGGAGCACCACCGCCACTCCAAACACGGCGGCAGCTCCAAACACGGAAGCAGCAGCTCCAAACGTGACGGCGGCACTCCAAACGGCGGCGGCGGCTCCAAACGGCAGAGGCAGCTCCAAACACGGAAGCGGAGTACCGCCGCCGCTTGGAGCTGCCGCCGTCGTTTGGAGTGCCGCCGTCACATTTGGAGCTGCCGCTCCGCGTTGGAGCTGCGCCGTGTTTGGAGTGGCGGTGGTGCTTCAAACAGCGGTAGTGCTCCAAATGCAGAAGCGGCAGCTTCAAACGGCGGCGGCGGCGTCCAAACGACAGAGGCAGCTCCAAACGGCAGAGGCAGCTCCAAACGGCGGCAGCAGCTCCAACGGCACTCCAAACGGCAGCGGAATGGGCAGAAGGGAAAGCAACAGAGGCAGGTGCCAAAGGTCTTGGGTCTGCAGCAAAGGTGTTTGGTGGGAGTAGGAGCTCTCTGCGCTCGCCATGATCGCCCCTTAGGAGCGGCTGGTGGCGAGGCTGACCAGGGCACTCTAGATGAGGATGAAAGGGGGAAATTAAGTTACCCCCGAAAAGACGCCTAGCCGTTTTTTGGCTCAAAAAAAAGGCCCGGCCTTATTATGTGAGAAACACGGTATACATACATACATACATACAGAGAGAGAGAGAGAGAGAGAGAGACTTGGCTTTGTTCGGGTATTTTCCACGTCATTGTAGTTGTTCTTTTAAAGTTGTAGCAACATTTCAGCAACTTTAAAAGAACAACTACAATGACGTGGGAAAATACTCCGAACAAAGCCGAAGGCCATACATGTAAGTACCGCTGAAAACTTAAGAAAACAAACAAATATATATATATATATATATATTCGAAGATAAGCTTCAAGAAAGATAAAGCTATAATATATTGCTGCTAGAGAGCTCAGAATGATGGCATCAAGATTACATTTGTTGATAAGAGCTCCCTCTAAAGTCATTTTTCAATTAACACTTTTGCTTTTCATTTTATATTATTTCATTCCATTCCATATCATTTTATTTTATTTTGAACAACAGCAAAAATAAAAACCTGTCTGTTTGGTTATAAGTAACAAAACCCACTCTACATGTCCTGATATTCTTTGTTATAGAAATGACCCCTTGGAATAGGTTCTACAAGTGGAGATAGTAAGATTTTCTGCTTCTATGTTTGAGGAAGCTTCCCCATATGCAGATCCCAATCATTTGTCTAGTTCCTGCAAGGTTGGTACAAGGCATCCAAATACAACTGCTGAATCAGAACAAGCTCATCCATAAATAACTGTGGCTTAAAACCAGTTACGGTGGTGGAAAGGTGGATCTTATTTTGGAACCATAAAAAAAGAGTGGATAAATTAGGGGTTCTTAATCCAGAGGTGCATGAAAAGCAACTACCACTCTCTCAGGAAGCATTAGAAAAGCATTAGAAAAAAGGCAATTACCTTATAATTATTACTAACAGCTAAATCAGATCACTCTACAAATCCAAAATAATAAATAGAGAAAAATGAAAATTCAGAATTGCCTTCTCCCTCTCTCAGTTGACTAGCTTTTGCACTGTGAAAAGCAGCTTTGATCTACAGAAGATTGAACTTCTTTGCTGAAAAGATTCTAAATCCCACTATCATTCAAACATTCTACTATCACCAGCATGTTATTCAAAATGAAGACTTTCTTGAACAAGTGTGAGATCTTCCATTATATGTGCTCCATATAATGGAAATTAGCTCATTAATAGCTCGTTTGGACAATAAGAGTGCTTTTACTTTAAAGTTTAATTGTAGCAATGTGAAAATAGGTTGTTCCTATTTTCCACCATCCTTGAGAAAATATAGCTTGAGCAAATAATCTTTACCTCCCACAGCAAGTCAGTATTCTGAAAAGCATTAAACACAAATTTAATTAACTTGTTCAAGTTTATGTTAGATACAACCATGCAGAGCAGTTATATTCAGTTTCAAGGATTGAAATAAGTATATACTCTGGTCTAGTTTTGTTTAATATTTATATTGACTCCTGATCAAACAACTGTAAGACTATTCTTACATATCCCAAAGATATCAGGCAAATCACTATTGCTTATATTTAATGCAGACAATATCACAATCTGATATTTGACCTAAATATTGGTCTCAGGAAATTGTTCAGGGCTTTGATGCAGAATGTAGTAAATCATCAGAAAAGTTGGTTTGTGATATTTTATAACAATACAAACTGCCACTTAAAGTTTAGTGACATTTATGATGGAAAAAAGGTTGACCTGGCATCTTAGATATGTAGTAAATATGCACATACTCTTGATGTAGTCACAAACAGAATCTATGTCAATTGTCCTCTCGTAAATAATGTTTATTGCATTTAAGAAAAGAAAGTTTTAAAGCATTGGATGCAACTGAAGATAGCTTATTTATTTACAAGGAAATAAGAGTAGCATTTCTCTCTTTTCTTTCTCATTTGAAATAGCAGAGTCCAAAGTTGCCGATTTCTTGCACAGACAAAAGTAATTGAATCACATTCACAGAAGGAATGTGATCAGCAAAAAAACAAAAGGACTCCAGAAGACATATCTGAAACAGAAAACAAAAGCAGCTTGACAGGATTAGGATATTTTCTTCTTCAGGAATGGAGATTGTAGTAGATATAATAGAAGCATTATTGTGGACAAGAAAATATTATGCCAGAAAAAAAGTGGAAGTCATGGTCCTCCACTCCCAGGAGAGAGAGGGGGAAGAGGGAGAGGGAAAGGAAAGGGAAGAGGGAAAGAAATTAATTTAGTCTAGTCATGCTTTAGATTTACATATTCCACTTCAATGCATTTCTTAAATCAAGTAGAAATATAATTTATTTTATATACTTTCTGAGCAAACAGTTTCTGATTCCTGCCTTGCCAGTCTGTGTTCTTACAACTGGAAATTAGAACAAACATATTCATTTTCCTTTCTTCCATTTTCATCTTTAAAAAAATCAGTATCATTCCATCTCAGATAAAACAGAGAAGAATTTAAAGCTTTCTATTTGAATTACCAAATCAATCAGGTTTACTTTTGCCTGTAATCCTAAAAATTCATATAATTATCATCACCGCCATCATGACCATCATCTCAAAGGATTTCTGTTATCTTGAGGGGGGAGGGGGGAGACACTTTAAAAAAATACTAAACAGAAAATTTACCTATATCTTACTAGTCATGGAAAAGGAAAATAATTGTTATGGTTCTTTTATGGTTACATAACTTATGGTCACAAGTTACCACTTAGATCAAAATCCTATCTGCATCCAATGGTTTTAAATTAACCTGGAAATGTGTGCAATTTTCATTAATTTGGAACCTTTAATATTTGGTGAGCAGTCAAGATAAACAGTGTAACTATGTTAATTTATTTTCTTTATTAATATTCTCCACAAGTTACCTGAATTATAATATACACTTATATACACAGGTTATTTTGGTAGATGTGAAAAAATGTATCTTAATAAAAGGGTTAGTTAAAATATCCTTCAGATTTCCTTGAATGCTTTTTTAAATTGAATAATAATAGCAAGCTTTGTGTAAATTATCCACCTAATCAGTTACTAGAATCCACTCCTTCAGTTTAAGAAGACAAAACATGTTTTAGTATCTTGAAATACTTTTCTGCTTTAGATTCAGTTCTGCAAGCTTTAGACCTATACTTACAGAAAACTATTTTCTGCAGTAACTGTTCAGATAAAACAAGTAATCTAAAGTATCTACACACTAAATCAATTTTGTGTTACTTTTTTGTTAGTTTGTTTGCTTCCAGTGAACAGTGTGGATTATTTTTTCCAGTCTATATAACCTCCTGTTACTTAGACACAAAAACAGTGTTTTGTTCTAGTAACCAAAGGAATGTCAGGATAAGTTGAAGTTATACAGTTCCAAACATCCTACTCTTGCTAAAGAAGGAAGAACAGAAGCGATGAAAGAAATTCAATTAAATTTTCTTTTCAAGTGGTCTGAGTAGTTGTCAGTCAACTTAGAATGACTTTCAAGTGAAAAAAAATGCATAGTTTTTGCCTATGTTGTCTGAGACTTAACATAATTTATAGTTCAAAACAGAGGTGGTATTCAGCAGGTTCTGACCAGTTCTGGAGAATCAGTAGCAGAAATTTTGAGTAGTTTAGAGAACCGGCAAATACTACCTCTGACTGGAGATTTTACAGCATCCTTCTCCTGCCATGCCCACCAAGCCATGCCCACAAAACCAGTAGTAAAAAAATTTTTAATCCCACCACTGGTTCAAAACATACAGAGAATTTTAGATTGCTGAACATTCTGGTCATAGCTGCAGCATCAACTGGACTGAATAAACTTAGATCTATATTTCTTGACTATAATTTACCCTCTTTCCACCTATTTTTTTCAGGTTCAAAATTGAACATATTTCTGTGCTACTAAAATGTCAGAAGTGATTATTAGGAAAAATGCAACATACCCTGTTGATAAAACTCCCAGTTTCCATTCATGGGTTTATCATAATAATTCATAAATAAGTAACAGCAAACAGAAAATCTGTGCCATTTTATGCATCACAATTTTCTGTAGTATAATTTATCAAAAATGCTAATTCTAGACATAAAAAAGACTTTTTCTCTTGAGAACTTAACCATTTACAGTCCAATATATTCTGAATAAAAAGGGTGCAATTTGCTATCTATTGCAATTCCTTTAGTAATATTAACTGTAAATACTGGTTTTGAATATGTTTAAATTAAATTGTATTAACTTGATAAAAAAAATTCCACTAGGTAAAAGACCAGATAAATTTTCTGAGGCAGGGAGTTGCAACACATAATTATTCATATTCAATAAGTAATGTAGATATTGTTGGGACATAAAAAAAGACATTTTTTGTCAAGGGGAAATCAGAAATAAAACCCATTGTGAATGGGACCTATTCCCTCAAAATATGCAAAGGAATACTGTTGAATTAAAAAAGAATAGTAAGTTTCCACTATCTTGTTTGTTGCATACTAGAAGGTCAGAAAACAATGAAGACAGAAGAATGAATTTCTTTATCCAGTTCCTTAACACACACACACACACACACACACACAGAGAGAGAGAGAGAGAGAGAGAGAGAGAGAGAGAGAGAGAGAAATATAATATCAACTTCCAATTACTTTTCTTCCAAGAGAACAGAATTTTAGCATTTAATATTTCTAATAATTATATAAAAACAATATCTACCAGGTAATAATTTCCACAATTGTTAATAAAAATTGATTCATTGATTGTTTCAATTTCCATACCTGTCCATGTCAACAGAAATTATTCAGGATACCAGATAAAACTTGTTATCCCTGAATCATCAATACAATAAATACTATTTCATTTCTGTACACAAATGGAGAGAATTATTCCCCCATATACAGCTTGAATTGCTGTAGTCAAAATGCAAATTTCAAGAGCAAGAAAGTAAATTAAGCTCTATATTGGCAAAAGTATCAAAGATATTGCTGTTAAATAAGAATATATTCCATGTTCTAATATATGTGGTGACTGAACATTGATATTGATATAAATAGTTATTCATTTAAAAAATACCCCCAAAGTAAATCAAGGTTGGTTAAGATTAAAATTCTGAGTTGTCATTTTGTTATCTAAGATGGATATTGTTTTCCTGATAAAATTGGGTAGCAAAGGTCTGAAAGATCCATTTTAAACAAAAGCAATTCTTGTTATTGATGCAGTACTTTTTATTTTTTTTTATTTATTTTTTTTCATTAATAGTAAATGCGGTGATTCTTCACTGAAAAGAGCAAATGAACCAAAATAATTTTGGGGTCAGACAAAATAGCAGCCAAATGAAACATTATGCCTGTTGCAAGTTTTTTTTTTTAAAAGCACAAGACAGAATAAACCAGCAATGTGGGAAAAAGGGACACTATCTGCATGATAATTGATTTTGATTAGATTATTTGAACAGTTAGAGAGAAAGTTGAGGATTGATTGATTAGAGTGGGTATAAATTAAATAAAAACGTATCTTAACTATTTTATTTATATATTTGACTGTCAGAATAAAATGTGCAACTAATGATTTTTAAAAAGTAAACAAAATAAACTTTTCCATTTATTTTTGGTAAATCAAATAATGGGAAATGTAGCGATTTTATCCATTAGTTGAAATTGTTCAGGAAGGCTTCTAAATAATGATTCAGTAGCCTGTATTCCACAGTTGCTATCTGCAGCTGTGATGAACTACGTTTAGATAACATGGAGAAGTGCTGCTTGGAGTGAAGCTATGTTTCCCAACATCCTGACAAACAAAACGATTTATTTTCTTCACAGTACTTAGCCATGTTTTATTGTATCTCTCTGTTGGCAGGAGGAATGGGTTTGAGGGCATGACACTTCAATGAGTTCCTGCAGAGCGTGTGACATTCTAACAAATGGATACATTGCAGCACACAGTACGACAAAAGATTGTAGCACTCTCTCATAGTAACTACAATATTTGAAAGAGAGAGAGAGTCAAACATTTTGGGCATAAGAAACACAGATAAAAATGTCATGGTTTTGTTTCTGGAATCATTATAAGACTTCTCAGTTGTCAACATACTAAACAGTCCCCAAATTTCTATTGAAGCACCTGACTATTGATATTCTATTCATATTTTGGGCAGCCACAATGCAAATCTTATAACAACATTTAAATATATCTGCTTATACTTAAAAATAATACATTTACTACTTTCTTGGTTTTTTTTTTTACCACTATGTCTTTTCTTATTTTGCATAGAACTCTATTTTTCAGGAATAAGAGAAAAAACATGTCAACTATCATAACAATACAGCATAAACTAAATCATAAAAATATAGCATAAACTCTACTTGTACATTTGTGTTATATTAAGAGTAAACAGAACAGCAATATTCTATGATATCAAGCAAACAAATACACACATTGCACACAATGTGTGTATTGTGAAGCAAAATAGTCAATGGGACAATCAATACTGACAACGAATCAAGTCATGCAATTGGTATGTGTCTCCTCATTTTCTGTAAAATAAACTATTTTTCTGTACTATTTATAGCACTTGTCTGATAAGAAAAAGGAACTATTAAAAATGCTGCAATATTCCTAAAATAAGAAAATAATTAATTGGAGAAGCAACAGTGGTACAATTGTGTACAACTATTGAAAAAGTTTATTTAGATGTAATCTTCAGTGCATATGTCTGCTACTTGCTAAACATTTATATTTGTAAACCATCACTATTCTATCAAGCACATTGGAGTTTATAGTATTCCTTTTTTCGATAGAACCCATGTTCTATGTTTTCCATGTATAATTTGGTCTAAATTCATTATTTGGGAGAAAGGGACAAAATAAAAACCATGCTCTTTTTCTAATGTACAAGTTATAAAGCCCATTTATTTTAGGAGGAATATTAGAAGCATAGTCTATATCAAATGAATTTGCCTATGATCTAACATTTACATCAGAGGCCAACTTATTGGTGTTATTAAGTTTAATAAGCACTAGACAAGAGAGAGGGATATAAGTTGGTATGCCAGATTGGCTTTAGACTTGTTGAGCAGAGGTGCTATAACATAAAGGAAGATCACCATTCTATGGCCCATACTTGAAGCCCAGTTAAAAGCTATCATATTTCTTCATATCAAATTAATTCAAAAGATCATTGTTGGAGCAGCTGAGTCATATGCCTAATTAGTTTTAGACTAGTACAATATATAGGTCAATTAAAAGTTAGTGCTAATTGGGAAACTATTTGATTATGCAATACTTGCTACAGTTCTCCATGTGACCCTTCATCAGTGTTAGTGGCAGAAAATGAAAACACTTCACCTTAGGTAGGATGGAAGCAATTATCTCTGGACAATTGGTCCTCAGTTATTGCTGCAGTACAAACAGCTGGCGGTGAATAACTATCATCTCATTGAGAATGTGAGCACATAAGATATACACTGCTTTCCAGTTATCCTACTTGCTCTTTCTTGTAAACTATAACAAAAAAATTTCAAACCCTTAAAATATATTTCCTTATACTGTGACAAGAAACTTCTTCAGTGAACAAATAAAAAGATAAATCTTGAAAATAATGGCAATTGCATTTCACAACAAGAATATTTAATTAAAACTGAAAATCATAATATTAACTATTTAACATGTTTTAGAAATTCAGTGGTACTTGTTTTGAAAATAGGAATTAGTAGAAGGACATGGATATAATAGGTTTTATAAAATGTATTTGGGTTTATGTAATCATAAAATACTAATTAATCTAATTAAATGTAGGTAACTTTATCTAGATTAAGGCATTACTCCATCATTATGTTACATTAGGGGTATCAAACTCAATTTCATTGAGGACCACATCAGGGTTGTGTTTGACCTCAGAGGGCCGGTGGCAGGACATGCCCAGGGGCATGGTCATGGAAGGCATGGTCATGGTAGGTGTGACATGGGGGGCATCTGTGGCCAAGTGCTAAGGCAGGACTTCCCTAAGATCCTTCCTCCCTCTCATTATACAGATAATCCTTGAGTTATAAATGTAATAGAGCCAATTACATTTGTAACCCGAAGATTCATTTGATTGAATCACGTTAAATGAACGTGATCACTCCCTGCTTTCTACAATGCATTTGTTAATCAAATGAGTAGGTGATTAAATGCCCATGAGGTATCTCAGAGTGGGGAAGAGAATGCAGGACCTAGTGCTGTATTAGGCCATCCAAGGCCTCCCCCAATCCACTGAGATACCTCATGCTTCCCTGGGGTCTCTACAATTGCTTCACCCCCACCTGCCTCAACAGGTCCCCACAGACTACGCCTGCTTTGCTAGCATCCAGAATTCCATTTACTTCTCCCCACCCCATTTGCCATGGATTACTTACTTTTTAAAGATGTTCAGAGCTCCAGAAGAGGCTGACCCACTGGTAGAGAAGACAAAGTATTTCATTCAGATGATAGCAAGGCTGCAAGAACATGAAATCTAAGGAAAACATTTTCACCAGCTTCTGAGTAAAAGACTTCAGTTGGGGCCATGTGGCCAGCAGGCCTCTGATAGTAGAAAAGAGTTAGGGTTAGCAGCTCAGAAGCAACAGCCAATCAATGAGGAACTTGTTTCCTTTGTCTCATCTGGCTAAACCAGAGGTGCTATTCAACCGCTTCGCACCTATTTGGTGAACCGGTAGCGGTTATTTGGCATGGGTCACTGAACCAGTGGCAATCCCTGGCTGGCCACGCCCCCAACCTGGTCTCCTGGTCGCTCACTTGCGATTGCTCTCCTAGATTTCTGTTCCCCGTGTCCTCTTTTTCTCTGGGGAAAAGGAAGAAAGGCATGGACGCTACAAGTATAACTTTCCCCATGTGAGTTAAAGTGTCTAGAATGAGAACGAGTGCGGTCTGACAGAAGGGGTGGAGGTGAATCGAGCCTTGGAGCACTTTTGCAACGTAAAAGAAATGCATTTTGGAAGCAGGTCTTTTAAAAACTTCTCCAAGGATTCCCCATGGATGCTGCAAGTATCGCTTTCCCCTTGTGAATTAAAGTGCTGGAGTAAGAAGGAGTGCGGTCTGACAGAGGGGGTGGGGGAATCCACTCAAGCCTTGGAGAAATTTAAAGGAGCTGCTTCTAAAATGCTTGTCTGTTAAGTGCTCTGTGTGTGTGTGTGTGAGAGAGAGAGAAAGAAGGAAGGAAGGAAGGAAGGAAAGGAAAGGAAAGGAAAGGAAAGGAAAGGAAAGGAAAGGAAAGGAAAGGAAAGGAAGGAAAGAAAGAAAGAAAGAAAGAAAGAAAGAAAGAAAGAAAGAAAGAAAGAAAGAAAGAAAGAAAGAAAGAAAGAAAGAAAGAAAGAAAGAAAGAGGAAGGTAGAGAAAGAAAGAAAAAAATAGGAAGAGAGAGAGAGATAAAACTCTGTGCTATTATTTTTAATTGTTCCATTATTTATATGTGTTAATATTTTACACTGTCCCTATACCTAGAGTGATTTTTCTGCCTTTCTTTTGCCCAGGGCTACCACATATTTTTCAGGGTTTACATGCATTCAATGTCAATAGTCCAGAGCATAAAATACACATGGTTTAACAAGAGTTGAAAGGGACCTTGGAGGTCTTCTAGTCCAACCCCCAGCTCAGGCAAGAAAACCAAGGATGCAAAACTCTGAGTAGAAATCCTGGGAAAGGTGTCAGAATAATACTTAGAAGGGACCTTGGGGTGAACCCTATACCATTTCAGAGAAGTGGCTGTGCAGTCTTTTCTGAAAAACTTCCAGTGATTGAGCACCCAGAACTTCTGGAGACAGGCAGTTCCACTGGTTAATTGTTCTCACTGTCAGGAAGTTTCGCCTTAGTTTTAGGTTGCTTCTCTCTGTTCAGTTTCCATCCATTGCTTCTTGTTTGCATTCTGCTTCTTTGGAAAATACATTGTCCCCCTTTCTATGTGGCAGCCCCTTAAAAGCCTGTTGCCTATCACACTCTTGAGTAAAGTGTGAGCCATTTCCTCCTTTCAATGGTCCATGAAAGTACATCTATAGTATGCAGATAATAAAGTCAAAAAAGGTGAACAACATTTTTACAGAACTATAGATAAGTTGAGGCTGGGTGACAAGAAATGGCTTGGAGTGGAGGGGCCAGGTGAGGTACCCCTTGATGTGAGTGACATTGAGTTGGCCACACCCACCCAGTCACATGACCACCAAGCCACGCCCACCAAATAAGCCATGCCCACAGAACCAGTAGTAAAAAAAATTGAATTCCACCACTGGGCTAAACTGCAATCCCCTTGGCTGCCATGTCCCAATCCCTAAAGCTGCTCATTCAAACTTGTCAGTCAGCAGTGTTGGAAGAAATATCCATCCAAATATTCAGTTCCAAGTGGGGACAAAGACACTTGAAACATGGAGGCTGATTCGAAAAATGGTTTAATTATGAAGCAGAACCAAGCACAAGGTCCTGGTGCAGCTGACTACATGGAGTGGAGAGTGAGGGTAATTGTACCCTCTCCTGGGCCTTGCCCTTGAACTTCCTGTACTTGTGCAAGAAATGTATTCTAATGACTGTAGTCAAGATTCCCATGGGGCCATGCAAGGGTCATAGCGCACCTTGTACATTTTCTGATTCAAGCTTGGTTGAAGCTTGCTGGGTGATGCAATGAAGAGGCTTGTGTTCTTAAAGGGTAATGTCAGAGTATTTACAGCATGACTCCTATTGTGACACAACCCAGGAGAAAAACACAGTCTTTTACAGTGGTTTATATACAAGACTATTACATACACACATACACGTGTTAGGCAAATACCAGGCAACTCTTCAACTCTACACGGAAAACTATAATGGAGATAGAACATGAGGAGAGAGAGGTGGCTCACATGGTCTCCCTTAGAGCCTTATGGCAGTTGGTCAGCTATTAAATCTTCATTACCTTAATAGTATTGGATAATTCCTATTGTGTCTTAATGGCTTTGCCCTGGTTTGGATCTTGACTGAGGGCTAATCCCATCACCCTGAGGCTGAAGGTCTTTTGTCTTGTAGATAGGTTGACCCAGTCCTCCTTAATGGGCAAAAAATATCTACTGGGGACAGAGAGCTGGGGCTGAGTTTCTGTCTCCCTTAAAATTTCCATTTCTCTTTTAAGGGAAATATAATATTCTGTCTTTTTAAATATTTCTCAAAATATTTCCTTCTTCTAAAAGGGATGGATGCTAACTTTCTATAGCAGCAAGAAGGAGGCTGCTTGTTACTGGCCAGACTGGGCCAAACTTAGCCTGCAGGCCCTTATGGCAGAGAAGCCGGTCTTTTATTCAGTTGGAGAAAGCTGTTTTCCTTATATCTCACATTCTTACAGCTTCACAGACTTCTGAATAAAAGACTTTGGCTTCTCTGGAAGGACCACAGAGGCTCCATTTCAGTGTGTAATAGGCTGGGAAAGGCCTCTGGAGGTCTCTCAGAGGGCCGGATGCGGCCCACGGAGGCTCCATTTCAGTCAGCAACAGGCATGTTGTTGTTGTTGTTTTGTTGTTTTTATTATTATTATTATTATTATTATTATTATTATTATTATTATTATTATTATGTCTATCAAACTAACTGAAGTCCTCAACCAGGTCCGCAGTCCTGGCGGGAGCGCCGATCGCTCCCATTGGCTGATGCCGTTTGACAGCCGGCTATAAAAGGAGCTGTCAAACGGCATCAGCTGTTGCCGTCAGCTGCTTCTCCTCGTTAGCTTAGGCAAGCCGCGGCAACCCTTTATTCACTGAATAAAGCCTTTGAACGAATGCTCGAGTCTGCCTCGTATCTCCGCCGCTCCACAACACTGGCGACGAGGGCGGGATACTATAAGAGGCTGCCCGACATTCTAATCGCTGAGCTGGTCACTGAAAAGAGTGGAGCCACCGAGAGCCGACAGCCACAGCCGCTGACGCTCTCCACGAGCACGAAATTTAAAAAGCCTCCTCAGCTGAGGAGACAGACGCCGCCTGACAGGCGCAGCCGCAAAACGCTCTTCTAAGAGCGCGATTTTTGAAGCCTTCAACAGCTGAGGCAGCTGACGCTGATACCTCAAGATGAGCACCAGCCCGGCATTCCCACCTTTCAAGCCAGCCGAAGAAACGTGGGAATCCTACAAGAATCATTTCATCTATTTCCTAGATGCCATCGACCTCGCAGATGCTACAGAGCACAGGAAAAAATCTTACCGTATTTGCCGGCGTATAAGACGACTTTTTGCCCTGAAAAACATGCCTCCAAGTGGGGGGTCGTCTTATACGCCGGGAGGACTCGACTCCCACTTGAGCTTGAGTTGCAGCCGGGAGGGAGGCTGGGGGAAGCGGTGTGTGTGTGTGTGTGTGTGTGTGTGTGTGTGTGTGTGTGCGGGTGTCACTCGCCACGCGCTGCACAACCTTTCCCCCTCTTCCTTCCTTAGCGATGTGGGGAGGAGAGGATTCGAAGATCCTCACGTGCGGCGTACTTTTCTTTTTCTTTTTTTCTTTTTGCACGCAGGTTTTGCATGCGGGCGGCTGTAGAGTTAAGGATGGGGAGCCCCGGGTGGGTTATCAGGTTTTACGGTGCTTCCAACATGTGCGAACGGTGGGAGAGCGGAGAAGAGAGCGGCGGCGCCCGCTGTGTGAAATCCTGCCGTCAAAGCAACACTGGGGGAGGCAGGGTATAAATTTACCAGGTTAATGTAGCAATGGTGATTAATGCCCAGAACATTGTTTGCGGGTATTGGGGTGTGTGTGTGTGTGTGGTGGTGGTGAGGAGAGGTTGTCCTTTGAATGCGGAAAAGTAGGTGTGACCTTGTGTAGGAAAATAAAGAGATCCTTTTTAGCGTGTTTGGCTTCTTTGCCTCCCCTCGTTCGTTTTGGCGTGGAGATAATGGCCTTCGAGCGGGAGGGGAAGAAAACGGTAGCTGGATCATTTCAAATTTCACTTACTCTCCTGCCTCACTTCAATATGTCTGAGCGACTCCAGATACTGGAAGACTTTTTGAATGAAAGTGTTACCTCCATTTTTTTTTTTTTAAAGAGGGCCACTTGGGGAAAAAAAAAAGATTCTAAGGAATTCCTTGTTTCTTGATTAAAGAGAAGGCATTGAATATACTGTTCCTTGGCAGCCTTTTTCAGTGTCCGGGTTTTTGGTGTGTGTGTGTGTGTGTGTGTGTGTGAGAGAGAGAGAGAGAGAGATCAGCTGTATTGAGAAGAGAACGTTTCCTGTGTTCTCATTTTATTTACAACATATTTTACGCTTAATGGTAAGCAATGAAAAATATTTTTAAAACTCATTTCTAAACTCCATAGCTATTTGCATATTCTTGGTTCAAAATTGGATTAGCTCATTTCAAAATTGTCCAAAGCAGAAAAGTGCGTCAAAAAAAAAAAAAAAGTGCAAAAGTGGAAGGTGTGTGGAAGAGGGGTAGTCTTATACGGCGAGTATATAACAAACTCTATATTTTGAGTGGAAATGTTGGGGGTCGTCTTATACGCCCAGTCGTCTTATACGCCGGCAAATACGGTACTTTCTTAGCTATTGTGGGGCTGCGGTTTTTGACACCGCTACAGCACTAGTAGCCCCTCGCTCTGTCAGAACCATTCCTTGGGAAGAGCTCCAGGAGATTCTTTCCAACCACTACTCCCCTAAGCCTTCCCAGATAGCGAGAAGACATGCTTTCAGAGTTAGAAGACAGGCTGAGGGGGAGTCAATTGCGAATATATGGCAGCCTTGAGATCAGCTGCCTTGCAGTGTGGGTTCAGAGACTACTTAGAAGACATGCTTTGGGATCAAGTTGTCTGTGGGGTCAGGGACCTTAGGCTTCAAAGATGCTTGCTAGTCAAAAAAGACTTAACCTTAGCTCTAGCAATAGAAGAAGCCCAAGCTGCTGAACTATCTGCTCAATCAGCAGCTGAAATCCAAGGGGCTCCTATCAGGCAAGGAAGCTCCACCATCCACTCTGAGGAAGTTTTCCCAGAGGAAGACCCTGTAGACACAATGGACGTTAACCGCCTTAGACAGCAAAATTTAATCAACAACATCCCCTAGTCCTGGCATCTGATGCTTCCCCCTTTGGTATAGGAGCAGTTCTTAGCCATAGGCTCCCAAATGGCTCTGAGGCACCAATTGCCTTCTTTTCAAGAACCTTTTCTGCTGCAGAAAGAAACTACAGCCAAATTGATAAAGAGGCTTTGGCTGCAGTAGCTGCTGTTAAGAAGTTTCACGAATTCCTTTTTGGTCACAGTTTTGAACTTGTCACTGACCATAAACCACTGCTAGGCCTTTTGGCTGGGGATAAGCAAACTCCACAGGTCCTGTCGCCTAGGATGACCAGGTGGACCCTGTTCCTGGCCGCCTATTCATACAAATTAGTGCATCGCCCAGGCAAAACCTTGTGTCATGCAGATGCCCTTAGTCGTTGCCCCCTGCCTTTACCAGTTGAAGACCCCGCACCCATTCATGCCATTTTTGAAGTCAACGAACTCAATTTACCCATCACAGCTGAAGACATTGCAACGCACTCAAAAAAAGACAGGGTAATCTCCCAAGTCCTGGACTGGGTGGGGAGGGGGTGGCCTGAAACACAATACACTCCTGATTTCATGCCGTTCAAGATTCGAAGGCAAGAGTTGTCATCCCTGCAGGGTTGTTTGTTATGGGGAACTAGGGTAGTCATCCCAGCCACTCTGCAGGAACCAGTTTTAAAGGTCCTTCACGAGGGGCCACCCAGGCATCGTAAGGATGAAGGCCCTGGCCCGCAGCTACGTGTGGTGGCCAGGCATGGATGCCCAAATCTCCAGCTGGGTAAGCTCATGCCAGCAGTGCCAATCTACCCGACCAGCCCCACCGGCAGCCACCCCTGCCAGGTGGGAAAGTGCGGAGGACCTTGGTCTCACTTACACATTGACCTGGCTGGGCCTGTGCAGGGTGGACCTTTCTAGTTTTAGTAGATTCTTATTCCAAGTGGATTGACCTGACTCTACTTCCTTCCATAACCACCCAGGCCATTGTTAAAGCCCTGACCCGGATTTTTGTCACCCACGGCCTCCCTGATACACTGGTGTCTGACAATGGCCCCCAGTTCACATCTGGTGAGTTCGGGGTATTCGCTGCCAACTTGGGTATCAGGCACATCCTCACAGCCCCATTTCACCCAGCTAGTAATGGGATGGCTGAAAGGGCAGTCAGGTCAGTGAAAGAAGCATTAGTAAGGTTTGGCCAGATAGACTGGCACTCCAAATTATCCAGATATCTTCTGAGCCAGCATACAACCCCCTGCACCACAACAAACAAATCACCAGCTGAGTTATTAATAGGCAGACGTCTTAGGACCACCTTGGTCAGGCTGCACCCCCATTACAGCCCAGACACCCCTTGGGGTCTGACAGTTTTCCAGGAACTTTGCCCTGCATGACCTGGTCTATGCCAGGAATTATGCAAGGGGACCCGATAGAACATGAGGGCCAGAGAGGATCCTCCTGGTGGCTCACATGGTCTCCAGACATGTGGACCAGCTGAGGAGGAGGTGGAGAGCCTTATGGCAGCTGGTCAGCCCCTATTAAATCTTCATTACCTTAATAGTATTGATAATTCCTATTGTGTCTTAATGGCTTTGCCCTGGTTTGGATCTTGAGTGAGGGCTAATCCCATCACCCTGACGCTGAAGGTCTTTTGTCTTGTAGATAGGTTGACCCACTCCTCCTTAATGGGCAAAAAATATCTGCTGGGGACAGAGAGCTGGGGCTGAGTTTCTGTCTCCTTAAAATTTCCATTTCTCTTTTAAGGGAAATATAATATTCTGTCTTTTAAATATTTCTCAAAATATTTCCTTCTTCTAAAAGGGATGGATGCTAACTTTCTATAGCAGCAAGAAGGAGGCTGCTTGTTACTGGCCAGACTGGGCCAAACTTAGCCTGCAGGCCCTTATGGCAGAGAGGCCGGTCTTTTATTCAGTTGGAGAAAGCTGTTTTCCTTATATCTCACATTCTTACAGCTTCACAGACTTCTGAATAAAAGACTTTGGCTTCTCTGGAAGGACCACAGAGGCTCCATTTCAGTGTGTAATAGGCTGGGAAAGGCCTCTGGAGGTCTCTCAGAGGGCCGGATGCGCCCACGGAGGCTCCATTTCAGTCAGCAACAGGCATGTTGTTGTTGTTGTTTTGTTGTTGTTGTTGTTGTTGTTGTTGTTGTTGTTGTTATTATTATTATTATTATTATTATTGTTGTTGTTGTTGTTGTTGTTATGTCTATCAAACTAACTGAAGTCCTCAACCAGGTCCGCAGTCCTGGTGGGAGCGCCGATCGCTCCCATTGGCTGATGCCGTTTGACAGCCGGCTATAAAAGGAGCTGTCAAACGGCATCAGCTGTTGCCGTCAGCTGCTTCGCCTCGTTAGCTTAGGCAAGCCGCGGCAACCCTTTATTCACTGAATAAAGCCTTTGAGTGATCTCGCCGCTCCACAATGCTGGCGACGAGGGCGGGATCTATAAGAGGCTGCCCGACATTCTAATCGCTGAGCTCACTGCGGAGCCACCGTGAGCCGACACAGCCGCTGACAGTGCGAATTAAAAGCCTCCTCAGCTGAGGAGACAGACGCCGCCTATTATCTAAGGCGCGATTATTGAAGCCTTAACAGCTGACGCAGCTGATGCTACACCTCAAGATAGCACTAGCGCGTTCCCACCTTTCAAGCCAGCCGAAGAACGTGGGAATTATTATTATTCACCGTAAAGCCTTTGAGTGCTCAGTCTGCCTCAGTAGTACAACAATTATTAGTAGTAGTAGTAGTAGTAGTAGTAGTAGTAGTAGTAGTAGCAGCAACAACAGCAGAAGAACCAAACACAACCACCTGGCATTATATCCCTTTAGTGTGTCCTTTTATACAGCTCATAGCTCACAAAAGACTCTCTCTCCTTCCTCCCTCCCTCCCTCCCTGCCCCCCTCTCTCTTTCCCTCTCTGTGAAGATGAGGGTGCTTGGAGAAAGAATAATTTGGACCAAAAAAAGTAGCAAAATTCTTGAGGTGCCCTGACTATTTAGTGTTTCTCAACTTCTTTAAAATAGAGAAAATTGTGTGTACAAAGTACAAATGGCAAGAAAAATTAGTAAAATCATCTTATGTTGATTTTTAACTAATCTAGCAATTGATGTACCAGACATAAAAGTTTAATATAAAGGGCAGTCACTAGATGAAGGCAGTGATAGCCAAAGTTATCACATGCCTCAAAGAGTTAAGATTTCAAAGAACAGTAAACATGGCTTGTCTTTCAAGCAATATTGGGGAGGACAAAGAAGGAGTTGAATCTGCCAATCACACTATTCTTAGCATGACATAATATCAAGCCAGGGCTCTATCCACAGCACAGAAAGAGTTTGAAAATTAGAAAGGCACTTCTAAATGGTTTCTAATTTCTGGATGTTTTATATGGGAGAAAGAAACAACTTAAAGCTGCAGTATGTACAACACCTATTTTAAGCAAATGCATAGTTTAAAACATTCAAGGAGTCAGAAAACTAGAAGGGGGTGTTTTAATCACAACTAGGCCATGACTGTCAGATACAGGTCATTGTGAAATAGTATGCTGGATTTACCCTATAGGGTGATACTGTGGTATACAAGACTGCCTAAACTCCATCTGCCAGTGGTTGAGTTATGTATCACATTATGCCAGAAGGTGATACAATTGTTTTATTTATTTCTGTATTCTTAAAAAAAGAAACTGTTATAGTTACTCAGAATCACATCCAGAAATGATCAGCCAGATAAGTCAGTAGGTAATATATTACCCAGATGACATCTTTATGATAATTTGATGCTTTAAAGAAAGATAGTAAGCTTGGAGTTATATCAGCAAAATAGCAAATGCTAATGTGTGAAAAAAGAAGGAAGAGGAATGAGCTAATTATCACATTTTTGTAAAAAAAAAAAAACATTTTTTAAAAATAATAATCAGAATATTAAAAAGTATAGCTACAAGTCCACTTCTACAACTTAGCTCATCCAGCCACAATCTTCTAGTAACTCTCTGGAAGCATGGTGGATAATCTCCAAATGATAATGTTTTAAGGACGCAGGAACAACTTTCTCATCCTTATTAAAGGATACAAGAAGCAATCCATTATGTTATCAGAAATATAATCCAAGACCAGGACTGGCATAGGCATATTTTTATAATCATTGTGTGTTTGGGTTTTGTGTTCCTCTATTAATTTATTGTTTTATATGCCCATGTAATTTACAAAGATTCTATCCCTATAGACTTCCACCTTGTGGGTGGGTGGGTGGGGTGGAGGCCTGATTTGGAAGATTTATTATCTTTTGGCAATCACCTCATAAATAACAAATAAGCCAAAAATCCAATTTATCCACTTTTGCCACTTAATTCCAGGACCCCATTTCATTATGTTCTATGCTTACATTAAATGCAGTAGAGTGATCCCTTCCTGAAAAGTGGTTGCATTAATCTCACTATTGTGCCAATTATTTTAATGATTATCATCACCAAATCACTTATTTTTACCTCAGGGCCTCTCAAGTGTCCCCTCTTTGTCTTTCTCCAAGTTTCTTAAATGAAAACATCTAGTTTTCTCTGCTTGTGAGACTAAAATTGTCATCATATTTTGTTAAAAAGCAATGTGGTATATTTCTTTAAAATGGTAACAAAATAATAAAAAGGCTAGCAGCAAATCTCCTGCACTGACCTTTCTGAAACTGGGTATGCATAATACTTTACACTTGTCATACATTAATGATACTGTCAATTTCACTCATTCTGCTGAAAAGAAATCAGTAAATGAAACTTTAAAAAGTCAATGATTTTATATCCATTTAAGATTTTATCATTCTTATAAGTAGATTGTAAAACTATGCCTTAGATCCAAACTGAATTCTAGCACCCTAAGTCTTGGGGGGAGGCAATCCATAGTCTGACTGCTGACAAACCTTGAAGTGCATTCATGTTCTAAATGGAAGTTTAGTAGTTTAAGAGAAAAGAGGGCTGATACAGATAACACAAATTGGAGGTTTCTTAGAGGTCAATTTATTTTGAACATAAATACAAATACAAAACTTGACCTATTTTGTGAACATCTAGAAGTTGGTCAAAATAAGTTTCTTTAACTATTTTTGTTACTATTTTTAATGTATGCCGGTTAGTGTACATTCGAAGTGACAATAAAGTTATTCTAAGTCAGTCTAAGTTGACATATAGGTGAAGGAAATTCACAACATATATATATTTTATTTGAGGGATGAATTTCAACAAGTTTTTGAAGAGAAGTGGACTGGTAGTCAGTCTCTATTACTTGGTTAGTTGATTATTAATTAGAATTTCTGGAGCTGAATCACCACTAAAGCAAGAATAATATAGATATATCAATATGAAACAAATATTTCAATTGTCTCCAACCAAGCTGGAAGTCAATTCTTACAGAAAGCTTTCCTGCAGGGGCTGGATTTGGCAAAGTGTTTTGATGAACAATATTGCACCATCCAACTAAATAAAATAAAATAAAACTCAACTTTATGTAGAAGTTTATGCAGATGTTAAATAGAAGGAGTAAGAGAGTTAAGCTCTGCAGCAGCTCACAAGTGAGGGACCATAGGTTTAATCGCCTTACTCAATGAACACTATTTGCCCACAAAGAAAAAAGAACAATCACTGATGATTCCCCTTCCCAAATTTGCATGCTGTCCAGAATGGTACAATGATAGTATTAAAAGTTGCTAAGAGATCAAGGGGCATAGCAATAGGTTCAGCACTACCACTCTGACTCCACATTAACTAATATGATCAATTCTATCTCCATATTGTAACCTGGCTTGAAACCTGAAAAAAATGAATTCTGATCACCTTCAGGAACCTGATCACCTTCAGGAACCTCTGGAACTGAAGCCCGATCATCTTCTTCCTTCCCTAAAGTGTAAATTTGGAGAATGGACAAAAATTGATTAAGGTCATTAGATCTGGCAAGGGACAGAGACTCTGGATAGAGCATATCTCCCTAATTCCCATTCATTGCTTTTGATAGCCATTTTATAATGAGCTGCCTGCATTAAAAGGTTGAATCTTTGATTTGCTGTTGTTTAACAAGTGCAGCAAATAAAAAGTCAAGCTGTTATTGTTGTTTTGCTGTCTTTTTTTCTCTTCACTTGGTGAAATTGACAAGAGTTCCCTCTTTTTCCTGCTTTTGGTGGAAATGACAAGAAGAGTATAATTGGGATCGATATAGATTAAATAAATATGTTTTCATCAATCTTCAAAAGATTTTCATGCAGAAATGTGCAATTGAAGTTTGTTCAATTGTTTTCTAGGCATGGGTGAAAGCAATAAAGAATAAGTTTGGGGAATATAATTAATAGTATCTGAACCATCTGAACAGAATGCCAGGTCTCATTGTTACAAAAGTGGGAAAAGATTTGAAATCTGGGAAAGTGACTATGAAATTGATTACATTTTCAGCCAATTTGCATAAGGGAGACAAGAAGCCAAAGGCTGGGGTAAACATAAGCCCTTCATCCAGCATTCACAGACACTTTAGAGATTTCAACTTGGCTCAAAAATGAAGTTTATTTTGTTAGTGTAAGACAAAATCTTGTTAAAGAAGCTGAGACCTAAGGAAACTCAAAACAATGTTTGCCTTGCCATTCCAAAATATTTGTGATAAGTAGAAAGCAATGGAGATAACATTTCTTTGCCTGTTATTCTTCTCAGTGACAGAAAGCCTATTATGCTATTCACATATTGTCAATGTATGAAAGTAAAGTTACAACACTGCATGTTGTCCATAAGATCAGCAGCAATTGAAAGTCAATCTAATTTGATACGCTTCTTTGAAGTAGATCCCCACTTCAGTTCATACAGTTGCTTCAGGAGGGTGATTGAATCACAGCTTTGTAAAACCACAAAACTCCTTCACAGCTTTGTAAAATCTTCAGTTTGTTTCAGACTTCAGAAACAGTATGAGAAAGAAAGAAAAAAAGGAAGGAAGGAAGAAATATTCTACTTTATTTTCTTTGTTACTTGGACAATATTTAAGTATGTGTGTATATGCACATGTGTGTGTGTGTGTATGTGTGTGTGTGTGTGTACATACATATCATGGTATGTGCATGTTTGGAAGATTACTGGTATCTCTGTGAGACACATGATGAACACAATGTTCAAGTATACTTTCAATGAAATATGAATGAAAATTGGCACAAAAACCGGTATAATTTGGTTCTTTACAATTTATGAAAAAATATGTCAATTAAAATCCCAGTTTAATAACCCTTGATATGTTAAGTTTTAATTTGTAAGGAGTTTTTCATTCATGGAAGAGATAAAAGGCAGCACCATCATTTATTGTCTAACATTTCTGTTTTATCAGATAAGCAATTTGCAAACTCATTCTCATGATCTTATACATTGTTTTAATTTAAACATTAATGGTTATGAAGATGTCTTAAGAAGGCACTAATGTTTAAAAGTTAACTTTGTTGTTTGCTAAAGAGTACAGCAAGGACTGATTTCATGTTTTCTGAATCTGAATTTGTCCCATTGCTACTCAGTGAGACAGAAAATGATGCACAACTACACTGACAAGATGATATTACCTGAAATGAATCAGTAGCTCCTTGATACTGCATAATTAGTTTAGAAATTAATACAGAGAAAGGACAGGTGTTGTAGAGCGGCGGTTACAGAGGGAGACGGAGCCAGGTTAGGTTAACAGTCTTTATTCAAAAGAATAAAGGGTCGCCGCGGCTTCAGAGGCAATCTGACAGCCAGCTGGCGGCAACAGCTGATGCCGTTTGACAGCTCCCTTTTATAGCCGGCTGTCAAATGGCATCAGCCAATGGGAGCGATCGGCGCTCCCACTCAGGCGGCGGACCAGAAGGAGAACTGCTGGCAGGTTCTTAAGACATAACACTCCTTCCCCCTGGCCGCGAGCATGCGTAGTCTTGCAGCCATAATGGCGGCTTTCGCTCGCGGCCTGATCTTCACGGCTCTGGGGGCTTGTCAGCTGCTGCACAGTCCTTTTCTTCTCCGGTGGTGCCAGGAGTCTGCGGAGGGTCGTCTGCCATCCTGGACCTGCTATCTGGATGCTGCTCGGGTGAGTCTTCTCGCGGTGGTCGGTTGGCTGGGTCATTGGGCGCTGGTAGACCGGGTAGTTCAGCGGGTCGGCTGGGCAGGCGGCGGGTAGACCGGGTAGTTCGGCGGCTGGTTGTCAGGGCTTTCGATGGCAGGCGAGGTCCAGCGTCTCCTGAGTTGGTCTATGTGCCTTCTCCAGATTCTCCCATCTTCCAGGAGGACTCTGTAAGACCGGGGTCCTGTAACAGAAACTATCTGCCCTGGCAGCCATAACCTGGCATAAACCAGGTCTTGCAGGGCAAATTCCCTGGCATGGCTGTCAGATGCCAGGGGTGTGCTGGGGGCATAGTGGGGGTGCAACCTGTCCAGGGTGGTCCTGAGTCATCTGCCCATCAAAAGTTCAGCAGGTGACTTGTTGGTTGCGGGGCATGGAGTGGTATGTTGCGTGAGTAGGTAAGTGGACAGCTTGGAGTGCCAATCTGCCTGGCCCAGCTTGGCCAAAACTTCCTTGACTGATCTAACAGCCCTCTCTGCCATCCCATTACTAGCAGGGTGAAAGGGGGCTGTGAGGGCATGTCTGATGCCCAGGTTGGCAGTGAAGATGGCAAATTCATTAGAACTGAATTGGGGCCCGTTATCTGATACCAAGGTGTCAGGCAGTCCATGTGTAGTAAACAGTCTGGTCAAAACCCTTGTGATAGCTTGAGTTGTGGTGGAAGGCAGCAAGGCCACTTCAGTCCATTTGGAAAATGAGTCTACAACCACCAAGAATGTCCTTCCCAGCATGGGGCCAGCTAGGTCAATATGCAGCCTGGCCCAGCGTGCCCCCGCATCCTCCCACCTGGTGGTGTAGCTGTGGGTGGGGTTGCCCTTGTTGCCTGGCAGGCTTGACCCAGCTGGCAATGTGGGCATCTAGTCCTGGCCACCAAACATAGCTGCGGGCCAAGGCCTTCATCCTTACAATGCCCGGATGTCCTTCGTGCAGTGCCCTTAAAACTGGCTCTTGCAAGGTGGCAGGAATGACCACCCTAGTCCCCTATAACAGACAGCCCTGTATTGAAGACAACTCCTGCTTGCGGATCCTAAAAGGCATTAATTCCGGGGCCAACTGCATATCAGGCCACCCCCTTCCCACCCAGTCCAGGACCTGGGAAATCACAGGATCTTTTTTTGAGTGTGCAGCAATATCCCCAGCTGAAACTGGTAGGTCAAGTTCATTGCAGTCGAAGATTGCGTGGATGGGAGCTGGGTCCTCGACTGGTGTAGGCAGGGGGCACCTGCTGAGGGCATCTGCATGGCTCAGGTTTATTCTGGGGCGATGGATCAAAGTATATGAATAAGCGGCCAGAAATAGAGTCCATCTGGTCATTCTTGGGGAAAGCACCTGTGGAGTTTGCTTGTCACCAGCTAACAGTCCTAAGAGAGGTTTATGATCTGTCACCAGTTCAAAAAAATGGCCATAGAGAAACTTGTGGAATTTTTTTACAGCAGCTACAGCTGCCAAGGCCTCCTTATCGATCTGACTATAATTTCTCTCTGCAGCAGAGAATGTCCTTGAAAAGTAGGCAATGGGTGCCTCAGATCCATTTGAAAGTCTGTGGCTTAAAACTGCTCCTATACCAAAAGGTGAGGCATCAGAGGCCAGTACTAGGGGCAAGTCCTTGTTAAATTGAACTAACACTGCGTTTGAAGTTAAAAGAGACTTCACTGCCTGGAAAGCGTTGGCTTCTTTCTGTCCCCAGTGCCAGGGGGCCTTCTTATCTAGGAGCCTATGCAGGGGTTCAGCTACAGAGGCCTTGTGGGGTAGGAAGGATGCATAAAAATTTAGGAGCCCTAAAAAGGCCTGTAATTCAGTTTTGTTGGAGGGAGTGGGTGCCTCGTGAATGGCTCTAACTTTACTTTCAATGGGGTGAATCCCAGAGGCATCAATTCGATAACCAAGGAAGTCTACTTGATTGGTAGCTATGGTGCATTTGTCTTTTTTCAATTTGAGCCCGTTTAGTCTAAATCTGTCAAGAACAGACCTTACTCTGAGTAGCAGTTGTGCCTTGTTAGAGGCCGATACTAAAATGTCATCAAAGTATGGAACCACCCCGGGTAGGCCCTGGAGGATTCTTTCCATGAGTGATTGAAATATGCCAGGGGCTACGCTGATTCCAAACTGTAAGCATTTACACCTGAAAGCGCCCCTGTGTGTTACTATGGTTTGAAGGTCAGCAGTGTGCTGGTCCACAGGGAATTGTTGGTATGCCTGGGACATGTCTAATTTTGCAAAAATTATGCCTGGTTCAAATGAGTGAAGCAGGTGTTGAATTACGGGTACTGGGTATGTGCTAACTTGAAGGAAACGGTTGATGGACGTCTTATAGTCCGCGCAAATTCTCACGCTACCATCCTTTTCCATTCTCACCCATTCTCACGCTACCTGTTCCAAAACTCCTTGATTAATGAGTTTGTCTAGTTCAGCGTCTAATTTAGGCCTAATGGAAAGGAACCCTTCGAGGTTTCAAACGGATTGGGGTGGCTTGTGGACCCACATTGAAAGATATGGGAGTGCCAGAATAACAGCCCAGTTCACTGCTGAAAACGTCAGAGTAGTCATTAAAAAGGGCATCAACTTCAGAGTTTATCACAGAGTGAATCCCTGTAATGTTAAGACCTAGGGCAGGGAACCAATCTAGTCCTAGCAAGCTAGGCAGAGCACCATCAACAACTACCAGTGGCAAGTAACCTGTAAAGTTTTGGAATTGAATAAGGAATCTTCCCTTACCCAGGACTGGGATGGTCTTCCCCTGGTAGTCCCGAAGATTCAGGTGGCAGGCGATCAGCTTCCTCCTTGAGAGCGAAGGCAGAATTTTCTTCAATGTGGTCCACGCAATGATGGAGAGGGTTGACCCAGTGTCCACCTCCATGTGGCAGAGCTTACCTTCTATAAGAAGAGAAATGCTTATTTTGTTAGGGTTACAGGTGAAGCTGCCCGCGTGATAACAAGTGTAGCAGCTTTTTACTTGCCTTTGGGAGGAGGCAGAAACTTGAGATTTTTGAGAAGGGGCCTGCTCGGCTTGACATACTCTGGCTATATGCCCTCTCTTCTGGCAGTTCAGACAGATAACGTTTCTGAACCTGCAAGTGGATCTAAGGTGATTACCCCCGCAGCTCATACAAAAGGGTTGTTGTTTGGTGGACTGGCTGCTGTTTCTCCTTGGTGGAGCTAAAGGTGTTCTGGGACGTGTGAGGCAGTTTACCTCTAATGGTTCTTCTATTTCTTCCTGGGAGACTTCATCATAGTGAACTGTAGCCTGCCCTTGTTTTGTGGTAGTTCCCTGAATCTCAGCTGCAGATACTTCTGATAACTCAGCAGCCTGAGCTTCCTCAATGGCTAGGGATAAGGTCAGATCTTTTTTTGCCAATAACCTCCTCTGAAGCTTCAAATCCCTAACTCCACCTACAATTTGGTCTAGTAGCATGTCCTCAAGGTAATCCCTGAACCTGCAGTGTATGGCAGCTGATCTTAGTGCTGCCATGTATTGACTCACAGTTTCCCCTTCAGCTTGAATCCTTCTCCTAAAAGCTAGCCTCCTAGCTATCTGAGAGGGTCTGGGGGAATAGTGGTTTGACAAAATTTCCTTCAACTCATCCCAGGGGATAGCCTTAATGGGTCGTGGGGACACTAGCGCTGAGGCTGTGTCAAAAACGGTAGCCCCACAAAAGCTTAAAAAATAAGACCTTTTCCTTAGGTCTGTAGCCCTGGACAAATCTATGGCATTTAGAAAACATTCAAATCTGCTAATGTAAGATTCCCAAGTCTCTGCTCCTGGCTGGAAATGCGGGAAAGTCGGAGTTGATGCCATTGGAGTGGCAGAGTCGGTCTCCTGAGCGAGGAAAAATAGAGGTCGCTTTTAGAAAAGCGTTTCTGGTAGTGCCTGTCAGCGGCGTTCGGCTCCTCAGCTGTGGAGCTTTAAAGTTTGCGCTCTTTTGGACAGCGCTGGCGGCGGTGACTTCAATCAGCCCTTAGCGGCTTCAGCTCTTTCTTAGTGTGACTTCGGCTCAATTGTTTCGCCTGGACGTCTTTGCTGTATCCCGCCCTCGTCGCCAGTGTTGTAGAGCGGCGGTTACAGAGGGAGACGGAGCCAGGTTAGGTTAACAGTCTTTATTCAAAAGAATAAAGGGTCACCTCGGCTTCAGAGGCAATCTGACAGCCAGCTGGCGGCGACAGCTGATGCCGTTTGACAGCTCCCTTTTATAGCCGGCTGTCAAACGGTATCAGCCAATGGGAGCGATCGGCGCTCCCGCTCAGGCGGCGGACCAGAAGGAGAACTGCTGGCAGGTTCTTAAGACATAACAACAGGGTTGTATAAATATTCTTAAATGTTTAAGAATATCATTAAATATGCCAGAAATTTAATATTAAAATACATTGAAGAAATGAAACAGTAATTCTAAGCTTATGTATCATAAACATTTTTGAGATTTTAAATCTTGTGTAGTGATAGCTCTTTTCCATCAATCCAGTTCGGTGAGTAAAAGATCTTTTCATTTCTATCAACTGGAGCAACAGAAAGAAGGAAAAGAGACAGAAAGAAAAATCAATAAGTGGAAAAAAATAGAAAACATGGAATAGTGTAAAGAACACAATATCTTGCTAAAAGTGACTATTTTTATATTGATCAGAAATGTACCATTATCTTTCTATCATTTCAATCATTTATCATTTAGATCAACTTGAAAATAGGACACAATAATGGATTTATATATTGTACCATCTCACACCATTCATTCTTATTCTAAGGGAAAATATAAGTGGGACACTTGCAAAAAGTGCAATTCTCTATGCAGGTCACTCTGACATACTATATTCCAGCTCAGACAACTTATATCAGATAACACTTAATGAATTCTTATAGTGTAGTGTCACTGATACTTTAGTTGCTTGCTGCTCTCTATAATGGATTGCCAATCTTGTACATGTTTCTTTCTCCTTATTTTTGCCAGCAAGGCATACAGTACTATTCTAACATTCCATATAAGTGAGCCACAGATATAATGTTGGAGAAACTATGTGGCAATAGCTACCAAAACATGCTTTAAGCCTAGGGAGTAAATAAGTACCAGAAAGAGATTTAAATTGGCTACACCTTAATTCCTCGGGATGTAAGAAGGAGGAAGGCAAAACATGGGATTTGAAGATTCTATTAATATAGCCATATTGAAATAGACTAGATACTTAAATCAGTATTGTATGTCAATAAAGTGGAGTTCCATTTATTCTTAAAGTTTCCTGATTTTTCCTACCTCAAATATTTGACAATATGGATATTTTATTTTGCTATTCTACCAATAAATTAATTATTGATCTGTTACACATGAATTTGCCTTGCAATCAATATCCAAGCAAAATCTTACATGAAATATTTAGAATTGTTTGTTTGTTTTTTCTTTTATTATTCCTGTGTTTAGAAAGGCATAAAAGGACTGACATAAGGATTTGCAAATATGGACAGCCAAGAACTGCCCTTGGTTTGTGGCTCCTGTTGCAACCGTTGTGAAGTTATTATGGTTAACCTTAAGAATATAAAATAGAAATTATATTTCAGATTTCTAAGCAATCTCAGTGGTGTGTGTGTGTGTGTGTGTGAGAGAGAGAGAGAGAGAGAGAGGGAGAGAGAGAGAGATGGAGACAGAGAGAATATAGCATGGTGCTTTTTTAAAAAAAAAGGCCTTATTTTTGATATTGAATTTACTGACTGTATACACACACATTCAACCAAGCTAATGAAAAAAAATGCTTGGCTGTATGTATGTGTGTATGTGTATATATATATATATATATATATGAAAACATATATATATATATAAAACACACACACACACACACACACACACATATTATATATATATATATATATATATATATATATATATATATATATATATATATATATATATATATATGGATCTTTGTTATTCGGGTTTTCTCGCGATCTAGGCACACGTTGGCAGGTCTCACATCTTCAGGCTAGTGCTGGCTTAGTGCCAGTGCAAGCAAGTGCTTAGTGCCTGCTTGCATGGCACTAAGCAGCACTATACTTAATCTACGGAGAAAACCCGAATAACAAAGATCCACATACAAACTCTATCAGAATATATATATATATATATATATATATATATATATATATATATATATATATATATATATATATATATATATATTCTTAAGTTTGCGCAGTACTTGCATGTATGGTATTCAGCTTTGTTCAGGTATTTTCCCACATCGTTATAGTTGTGCTTTTAAAGTTGTAGCTACAACTTTAAAAGCACAACTATAATGAAATACCGAAAATACCCGATATATAATATGAATATATATATATATATATATATATATATATATATATATATATATATATATATATATATATATTAAATGAATCATCATCACCATTATTAACAGCAGCAGCAGAATACATAATTATTATCCGGTCATCATCAGCAAAAATCAATACAATGGGCAACAAGAAAAATCTGAATGCTTGTAAATGCATGATACAGGATCTATTGATCTGTGGATGGAATGAAGTAATGAAAAGTCAAGGCAAGAAAATGTTTGTGGGAAAGCAAATGCAGCAATTAGTAAAAATAAGCAAACAGAAGTAACTAAAAGACAAAAATTGATTGAAAAAGTCATTAAAAAGTTATTGGAATTGACAATAATAATGACACTACCCATCTTTAAGCAAATAAATAGAAGAGCTTTATTTGAAATTCTTCAGGACATAAGCAAAGTACTAGAATGCATTTCATTTCAGTGAAACGTGAAACAGACCAACCTATATATATTGTGCTGCTGAACTTTAATAAACACAATAATAATAAATGGAAAATTAACTTATAATAAAAAAAGACAAAACATTGGGCGGATCTGAACAATCTGAAAACAATAAAAAGCAACATAGTATCAGAACCAAAGCCAAAACTGACATTCAGTAATTCCTGATTGTCGTATTATTGGGAAAAATGAAGTGGTAAAATGGTCACATAAGACATTTCAAATCACATTTTCAATTTAAGCATCAATTCTACAGGAATATTAGTTCCATGTGAAAACAATATTGTAAAAGTAATAATGAAGAAATGAAGAAAAATTTCATTTCTGGAGAGGACTGTGATATTGGCCTATAGAAAATTATATAAGCCAAAGTAGATTTATTCTACAAAATGAATTGGAATTAACAAATTTGCATGGGAAATTTAATTTTAATAGAAACATGGTTTGGAAGCAGTCCAGCTAAATCAAACACCGGATTGTATCTGGGATTGATGAGTTGTATGGATTTGACTTAATATGTAATTATGCTATGTGATTGGTTAGCTAGTCAGTTTATCCCAAAGGTGCTTTTTCTTTTTTTTTTTTAAAAACAAGTTTTATTAATTTTTAAAACACACAAATTATCATTATTCATTACATGTTTAAACCTTTTTCCCTTGTAAATTTAAAGTCAGATAAATTATGATTCTATTTTAAACCATTTCCATATAATATACCAAAACCTCTTATTCAATTTCTCTTTACTTCTCTTTACTCTTATTCAATATCATTATTATTATTTCATCTGTTTCTTTCTGACTTAGTTACCATTATTCTCATTCTATATTTCTACAAGTTTTTACCAATTCTCCCCCAAAAAGACATATACACACAACACACAAAACATAAAAAAATCTTTTTGGAAAGTAACTTGGACCCAGGTGTCTCTCTTCTTCATGGACTTCAATTATATTCATGCTCATCTTACATATCATTACTTATTTTATTTACCATTCTAAGCCTTCTATATTAACTTCTCCACATATTTCACACTTCTTAATTCTACCTTAATTAATCATCTTAGTTTAAATCATTATATTTGTATCTTTTGTCCATTTTTTATCATCCCTTTGTCTCATCCCTTATGAAAAAAAGAAAATCAGTTTCTCCTGAAATCATTAATCAGAGTATGATGCCTTTCTATCTCCCCTAAGTTAATCAAATTAATCTTTAAAATAATATCTAATACCCAATCAGATTTTGCTTGGTACATTCTATCTAACTAATACATCCAACACAATTAAGTGCATAATTAGAGCATAAATCCAAATATTAAAAAGAAATACTATAATAAAAATTTCATAATAACATCAATACCATAATTTTATTAAACTCTTTAATTAAAACAATATTCTAAACCCCTCCTATTATTAAGTTTTAAAACCAATCATTTTTAAACATTTTAACATTTTAATCTCTTATCAACTCTTAAACCATTGCAATACTACCATCTCATCTTATGTACCTTGCAAAATCTTTTTACTTTATCCATTATCCATAAAAATTCCTTTTTCCATTTAATTTCGAAACGTTGTAGCTTTTCTCCACCTTTTCCCTTTCTTTCTTTTCCCAACAAACCTTTCTACCCCCTCTTCTAGCCTCTGCCTTACCGGCTTCCCTTCTCTGTCGTATTTCTTTTCCCCTTTGTTTACAATCATCATATTGGTTTTGCACTTTATTTTTCCCTTTCTTAAATGTTTTTTAGATCTTAAGTCCTTAAATCCTTTAGTTTTCTTTTTTCTCTTCTTTTCTTTTCTTTCTCTCTTCTTTTTTTCTGGATCAAATTCTGAGATTCATTAAAGATGGCTCCTTCCTTTCTTTCTTGTTCCTCTGCTGTCTTCATCTGTTGTAATTTTTGTTGATAATTAGTAAGCGCCATTTCTAAGAAAAGGAAAGCTTCTTCCACACCATTTCTTAGTTCCTCAACAGAAAGAGCCATTATAAATCTTTTCTTTTCTTTTCTCCTTCTTTCTTCTTACAACAACCAGAATATTCAAAAGAAAATAAAAAGATAAAACAGTCCCAAAGTTATCAATCAGTCCAAACCAAGGCAGAGTTCTCACTTTCTCCTTCTGGGGTGATATCAATCAAAGAGAAAGAAAGTCCAAATCTGTTTAAAGTCTTGTTACAATATATTCTAGTCTTCAAATCCTTAAGGCATCTGCTCCAACAAATCTTAGCATACAAATATTTTCTTTTTAATCCTCTCTCTTCCCACTCATCGCTTAAAACCAATTTCCACCTAAAAAATAGGTTTCTTAATATCCAGTTATTTATTCCGTAGGAAAAGAGGGAAAGCTATCCTTTCAGCACCTTCAAGCAGCCGCTTTTTTCCTCTTCTGGCAGGTATTATTCAGAAAGTCATACTTTTCAGGAATTTTATTAAATATGTCTTAGAGTCCTAGGAGCCAAGAAAACTTTCTCCTCTCAATCACTTTCTCCACTTCCTCCTGCGCATTCTTACCCGGCTGCCAGCTTCTTTGTGGCGGCCATTACGGACCGCCGCTGCACCGTCCTGGGAAAAGGGGGTTCTGCCGGCCAGGAGGGGTCTGCAGCACCCCAAACCCTTCTCCGGATCCCCCTACCTTCAGCTGCCCCTACAGGGCAGCCTAGCTCGCACCCGGCTGGGTCGGAGCCCCAAAAACGGCTAGCGCGGCAGGGATCGCGCAGCTTCGCAAATCCCTGCCGCTCGGCCGACAAACCGGAAGTCCCCAAAGGTGCTTTTTCAAAAGGCAACTGGACTTTGTTTTCCTTAAAGGAAAACTTGGATTTTGTTTTTCCTTTCAGAAGGAGTTTTTATTAATGAAGGATCCATATTACATAACTATAAGCCAAAAACTTGTTTGCCTACCACATTAACAATTTTTACAGGTATAATAATGATTTTTCTGCAAAATTAAAAATAGTGAAAAACAAAACCTGAAAAATTCACAAGGAATCAAAAATGAATTATTTATTGATAAAACAATCTTTTAAAAAGTCAAGGAAAAGTGGATTTATATATGGCTTAGAATGATTATAAGAAAACAGTCAACCTCCAAATAACAGGCTCATAAAAAACACATAAGTTCTTGATATAAATCAAAATATCTGAGACTTTGTAGAAGCAATAACATAGAAAATAAAAATTAACACTTAATGATGATGAATAGAAAAGGTTTCTCTGTCAGTCATGCCTGACTGTAGGACAGCTGTATGTCAAAGGGGCACAGAATGCTGTTGACTTTCCACCTAAGTAATACTTATTAATCTATTACATTTGCATACTTTCAAACTGCTAGATGGGGAGGATCTGGTAAAAGTACAGAAGCTCACCCGGTTTGTCTTAACAGCAGTGAGGATTACATTTGCACAATATTAGAAAAACGAACAAACACCGTGAGATATAGAGATAATTAGAAAGATACTAGATTGTGCAGAAATTGATAGACTTACAGTACATTGAAAATTAAACAGAAAGAAGATTCAGAATATTATCAAATATGGAAATTTTTTTGCCAGTGGTTGGAAAAAAGGTCTGGAGATTAAGAATGCAATCTATATTGTTAAGCAAATTAAATACCCAGACAACATTACGTTTTTTAAGTACTAATACATGTAAATAATGGAAAATGTATAAGAAGCTCACCCTATTGTGCAGAGCTTGGTTCTCAAATCTGGGCTGTCAAGTCTTTACTTGACAAGCTCAGTGTCTAACTGCTGAGCCATCATGCCCTGGTGATAAATAAATCAGAATAAAAACAGGAATATTTCAAGTTGACATATCACCTTTATTATTCCATTTGGAGATACTGTTTTTAAGAAGGCAAAATGTTCAAGAAAGTTTAAAAGAAACCTAGCCCATCTGATATAAATGCCAATTGGAATAATTACAAAATACTGTTCAGATATTTAGCAGTGATATTGCAATATAATCTGACTTAGTAAATGTGCACTAATTCAAATAAAGAAAATGAAAATCACTCAGAAATGAAAAAGTTACTGAAGATCTATGTGATGGGTTGTGAGAATAATAATGAGAGACAGAAGGAGGAGACCCAGCCTAGACAGTGATCTGATACATAAAATCTGAGACCAAAGTAGGAATGCAATTTGAGTAAACATCTCAGAATTGACCCATCTTAGTTCTCTGGAATGTAAAAAGCAGGAGAGAAAGAGGCACATCCAGACATCCAGAATACTGTTATTATAACCCAATAATAAAAGCATTCATATTGGACTACCTTGAAAAGCAGACAGTTATTACCTAAACAAGTAGTAAATATTTTGTAATGGAAAACATCTGTTATTTTCCACAATCAATAAGAAAAATAAGTTCAGAATATTGTAAGGAAAATGTAAGGAAAACCTGGTGGGAATACTTTCAGATCAATCAATTTATTAATATTGTCCAATTCTGTACACTGCAGAAATAGTCAAGTAGTCCCAGGTGGATCTTGATTACCTTGATTAATAAATCAGAAATTCAATACCTGAGTACATCCTCAGAGTGATATAAAAAAGACTGGAAAGTACGGAGTTTTATAGGTAAAACAACCTGTAGAAAATGAAAAATGTGCGCTAAATTATTACATCAAAGGAAGTAAAAAAGTTATTGAATGAAAGAATATCCATGTCCCAAAATGGAATCTAAAAATGATTATGAAAGTAACAGCTAGAAATGAGATTAGAAACTGGAGAGAGGAAAAATACACTCTCTATGGGCATATTTTGAGAGATCAGATCAGACAGTATCCGAACATGCAATGGCTTAAGAAAAATATATCATAAAAGAAAATAGAGGAATGCTTTTTGTTGTTCAAGAATGAGTGCTATTCCCAAATGTCATAAAAATAAAAGAAAATGTTATTTTGTATAATAAATGTCAATTGTACTGAGATTAGGCTCAAAATACCTTAGCTACATAAGAACTAGATGGAGCAAAGTCACAAGAAGAAAAGAAGAAAATTGCAAAAAAGCATGATTGAATTGGAAAGATATACTGGCATTTATGTAAAATGTACAGATTGATAGTCAATAAGAATTAACAGAAATGTGAAAATGTAGATAATGTTATTGAAAATGTCACAAAACATTTACAGTTTTATAAAATTTAATGTGATTGACATCTGATATTACTGTGCTTAAAGAGAATTGTATTTGGTTTATTAGCATGGTCTTTCCAACAGACAGTAATGTTGAAGGCCAGGAATTGAAAAATATTACAAAATACAAAGATTTGCAAATAGATACAACAGAATTATAATTTTTCAATATTAAAATGAATTTGAATTGCTACATTTGGAACTATTTATGACAGTCAAACTACAAAACCCAGCAAAAATATTAGATGCCATGATTCCCAAGTCCAAGCATAGGATTCAAATCACAAAGAAGAGCTATAGCACACATTGGAAAAGGAAAAAGGAGGGAAAAGCCAAAATTTGAATGGTATATCCATTCAAATGTGTATAAGCACTTTTCATTACTAAAAACCATTCATTGGATTATATTTTTGAACCAGTTCTTATTACCGTATTAGAAATTGCAGTTAATTACAATGGTTGTGGCAAATCATTATTGTAGCAAAATTGAAAGATGAATGTTTATCCTGTAACATATTTCCTTTATTTTCAGCCCCAAAGAGTTGAAAATAGATATAGGGAATGGGGAAAAACAATATGTAGTGGAAATTCTTGATAATGCTTCTATCCATCTTCATGACAAAGGACTTTTGATATGACATATATTGGAAAAAAAACAGAGGAAAATAAAAATGTAGCACTTAAAAATCATTAAAGATGCCAACAATCTATTTCTGTTGTACACTATTATATTTTTTTATAAATTAAACAATCAGTGAAGGATACAGTCAATATGGTGTTTCTGTAGTAACAGAAACCTCATCTGAACAGTAATTAGAATATAGATGGATGGTGTTCCAGATGGTGCTCATGCAATGAGAAGACTAGTTTTGTAGCAGATGGTATTATGGACCATGGATAAAGCTACAGGATAATCATTATAATATTATGACATGCCATGTTGTATGAATAAGTACAGCACATTTCAGGAAAAAGGCACAGTAATAAAAAAAAAACTAAATAGCTGAAAGCTGATATGGCATTTATCCAAAGAAATTCTTAGGGAAGAAATAAATTCTACAATAGATGGAAAAAGACAGACATTTTAATTTATACTGATTTTGTGAGTGTATATTTGTGCACATATATAAGCACATATGTGTGTATTCATGTTTGGATAGAAATGTAGTCTCAAAAATCTCACCTTTCTGAAGATTCTTAGGCTCCATTGTGAACATATATTCTACTCTCTCTCTCTCTCCTTTTTAGTTATAGTTATTCCAGGTTTTCAAAGAACTCCACTGACATTAAAATAGTCTGTACAAGCCAGTAATTTAAACTAATTTTATAAATGATATTGTATGAAATAAATTCAATAGGAAAGATTTATTATTTTATTAAGACATTTCTATTGCACTTCTTAGTGTAATACACATTACCTAAATTTCTGATTGGAGGAAGAAACAAAATTTAATGTCACCAATCACCACACTGACATGAAATATTGTACCAAAATTAATCTTCTACTTTCCAGAAATGTATCTTGATCTGTGAAGGATTTCATTTTTCTACTTAATTTTCTGGGCGCTTTACAATTTCATTACACACTTATCTTACAAGTAGTAAGCAGTATAAAGTTTCTACTTGATATTTATAAGATGTATCAAGCTTGTATTGGAAACTTGTAATTATTTATGATTCACAAGCTCTGCCGCCTCAGCAATCACTTTAAAGATGAACTAAATAGTCAGCTTCCATGAATATAGTGTGATTATCTATAGAGGGCAGCGTTCATTTGCACTTTTCACTCATTTTGTGGAACATTACTATACAGTTTTTCAAACTGTTTGATAATAAACAGTACTTTAACTGGAGCCCAGAACAGGACTCGTAATTCATGACAGACTATAGTGAATGAAATTGATACGCTTAGCATTTATTGAAAACCCACGACAGGCAGCTCTAAAGACAGATCACATAATTTCTTATTTCAAAAATAGTTTGTATTAGTGGAAAATGACTATAATAGCAGCATTTATTTCACAACTCTGTAATTATTTGTTTATCTTTTATCAGACAATTAATAAATGTTCTCTAATACTAATAATGGTATAAACATGAATGAAAAGGATTAGGGGAAACATAATAGCAGTGTAAACATAATATCAGTATCCCAGTATTTGAGGGGGCTGTTATAAAGATGAAAGGCTCTCTATGTCTCTGTCTCTACACACAAACACACACACACACACACACACACACATGGGTGGGAGAGAGAGATGTCAAGCAGCTACACAGATTTTTATTCTTCTTTTAATATTTGTGTAGAAACCAATGAATCTTGAAAAATTCCATTAGAGAAATTTCTTTTGGCAGCATTTTTAAACTAAATACTAGCAGCTTATTTTTTGTAGAGAAACACTAATCAGATAACTTACTGTCTGGTGTCAACTAGCAACACAAAACCCATTTGCTTTAGGACAAAAAGCTCAGTATTCAGGTCTGAATCTGCCAAGGAAAGTCTCTCTGGGATTAGATCCCTTAAGAGAAGCAATTGCTTGAGAATAGAATCCTACTTGTCAGCAGTAGCTTCCTTTGAAGGACTTGATATTTGGCAGTTAGGAACTTAATCTTTAACTTCAGAGACTTTAGTTCTAAGCCAGCATTATAAAGAAAAATTTCTTGCTCCTAGGTTATAACCTTTGTGTGCTTTTTGATAACATTTTTGTGGTAAAATAGCTTTTAGACTGTGGCTGATTCACTTGATTTAATATTGCATTCTATGCTGACTAAGTTAAAGCCACTAGAATTTGCTTTCCATATTAAACTGATCTGAATTTGTAAATATGAATTTAGTGAAATTGTCTTTATCTCAATTTGGCTTAAGTAACAGTGCAAAGAAAAAGCTGCTAAAATTTTATGCTAGGGTTCATCAGTGTGACTTTTGAAAGCTATAAATTAGATGTCTGACTCTTTCTTCAATGTGTGGTTTTGATTTTATATTTTAGAGCACGGGGAGGTAAGCATGACTGATGTATGATTATTCATAAAGCATCATTCAGGAAGTATTTTACATTATCTTAAACAATAAACATTATTCTCAGTTTAGTTCTTTCAGGGTTTTTATTTTAACTGTACTTACTGCAGTTTATTGCTTACTGATTTTTCCCTGTTTATATTTCCATGCTTTATTTCAATATTTATTTATAGATTAAAGTAAGTACTTGCTAATGTAAGTAAGCCTTTTGCTTGAAAGTTCTGTAATGTTTTATTATGTCTAGGATTCCTTTGAAAAGCTACTGAATGCAGTACTATTAACAATACTGCTTTGGAAGAAGATTAAAAAAAAACCTTGAAAAGGTTGATAATTGATAATTAATTCAAGCTCCTGACCAGAGATTAATCAAAGCTGAATAAAAGAGTGAGAGGATTTAATCTTTTAACAACTCTACTTTAAGTCATATGTTTTTGATATGCATACCAGCTAGCCAAGCAATCCATACTTGAGACATAGATTAGGGCTTCTGCTGAACCTAAAGGAAGAAATAAGAAATTGTACTCCAGCAACAAAGTATTATTTATTATGATTTATTATACATAGTGCTTTTTAAGATAATTGTTTTTGATACAATTTAGGTGAATCACAAAACTCAATCAGGTAGCCAAGGATTTTGAAAAGGAGGTAGCATTAAGGATGTAACTCAGCTTAATGCCTTAGGGAAGCCATACAATTACAATATTTAAAAACAGGCATAAAACAGTGTCAGGCTCTTTCCAAAGTGGTAGTGTAGTGTGAAAGCACATGAAGGAAAGGATCAGTGTCACATATTTCCCAGGCTCATTATAAGACATCCCTTTTACATTTTATTGGCCATGAAGGAGCTATCTAAAGGGTGAAAGTAGATATCATTTATCACACATTTTTTCTGCCCGGTACAAAGATCTGTCTCAGGGGTGGGATTCAAATTTTTTTACTACCGGTTCTGTGGGCGTGGCTTGGTGGGCATGGCAGGGGAAGGATACTGTAAAATCTCCAGTCAGAGGCAGTATTTGCCGGTTCTCTGAACTTCTCAAAATTTCTGCTACCGATTCTCCAGAACTGGTCAGAACCTGCTGAATACCACCTCTGATCTGTCTGTGTTATTCAAAATATTAATAAGAAAACAATAAAAATAGAAAATGATGGAAAACAGCAAAACACTGAACTCTCCAAATGGATGAATAGCAAAGGCAATTTACATCTGCCTTTCACCAGTTCGTCACTTCCAAATGAGGCCCATGTCATTCTGGATCCGTTTCTTGCCAAGAAGCTGATGTGTCAATCTGAGGCATTTGCCTCCATCGCATGTCATAGTAATCAATCATTTTTCAATAGCAATAGATATTCAGTTTCAGTAGCAGCTAAGTTGGATTTTAATCTTATTTATCGTTGTTGTTTTTTTAAAAAAAAACACCAATCTGTTTTGCTCTTTGAACTTGGAGAACAGTATTATCACCTGGTTATTCTTTGCATTTTTTTTAATTATCTCCAGACAATTTTTTATTCTATTGATGATTTTCTCTGATGATCTTATGATTAAGCACTATTTTATTCACTGGAATAATATAATTATTTCTGTAATATATTATCTATTATTCTGTGTCTATCACAATCAGATAATAGGGGACAAGTTTAACTGGAAAATATCTCCCCTAGCAGCATCTCCATCTTTTCTTCAAAAGTAAGCATTTCCAAGTTTCTTTGCTTTAGTTTTTTCTTAGAGAGGGACCCAGGATATCTGTACATTTAAACTTGAATTAAATGCATTTTCTACACTTTTATTTAACAAACATGGCAATGATATAATAAGGTTTCATCTTATAACCTTTACTATAAGTAACATACTGAACTGATCTATCAGTGAGTATACCTAGCAAACTATATTTAGGCCCTAGAATATCACAAAATCAATTTCTTGATTACTAGAATTATTGACAGCAATCCCTTATACTTTTTATATGCAGAATTCAAAGTTATCTGTATTTTTTGGGGATGATTGACATCCCAATCAAAATTAACTATTATTGTAACTTTAACTGTATTTTGGCCCAATAACAGTTAACTTTTAGAAATGGGCTTTCACTAAAATTGTATTTTAGTCCCAGAGTTTTAAAGGAGCTGGCAGAGGTCATCTCAGAAACACTGCACCACATCTTTAAAAAATCCTGGAGCACCGGGGAACTACCAGAGGACTGGAAAAGAGCTGATATGGTTCCCATCTTCAAAAAAATGGAAAAAAAACAGACCCAGGAAACTATAGACCAATCAGCCTAACATCAATATCCGGGAAGATACTGGAAAAGATAATAAAAAAACAGATCTGCCAACGTCTAGAAACAAGTAAAGTAATAACTAGCAGAAAGCACGGGTTTGTTAAGAACAGATCATGCCAAACCAATCTTATTTCATTCTTCAACACAGTGACTAAATTAGTAGACCAGCAAAATACTGTGGACATAATATATTTAGATTTCAGCAAGGCATTCGACAAAGTAGACCACAACCTATTTCTTAGTAAGCTAGAAAAAAGTGGAATAGATAGCACCACCACTAGATGGACTCGCAACTGATTGGCAAACCATACTCAGCGAATAGTCCTTAATGGGTGTAAGTCTACATGGAGGGAAGTAAGCAGTGGGGTGCCACAAGGTTCCATCTTAGGCCCAGTACTCTTCAATATCTTCATTAACAACTTAGATGAGGGAATAGAAGGGGAACTTACCAAATTTGCTGATGATACTAAGCTGGCAGGAATAGCTAACACCCAAGAAGATAGGCTCAAGGTCCAGATGGATCTTGACAGACTAGAATACTGGGCCATATCTAACAAAATGAAATTCAATGTAGAGAAAAGTAAAGTCCTACACTTAGGCAAGAAAAACCAAAAGTACACATATAGACTAGGTGAAACCAGGCTCAATAGCAGTAACTGTGAGAGGGATCTTGGAGTCTTAGTGCACAACCAGCTAAATATGAGCCAGCAGTGTGCAGTAGCAGCCAAAAAAGCTAATGCAATCCTAAATTGTATTAACAGAGAGATACAATCAAGATCAAGGAAGTACTAATACCACTCTATAAAGCCTTAGTAAGACCATACCTAGAGTACTGCATCCAGGTTTGGTCACCACACTATAAAAAAAGATGTTGAGACTCTAGAAAAAGTACAGAGAAGAGCAACCAGGATGATTAGGGGACTGGAGACTAAAACATATAAAGAACAGTTACAGGAATTGGGCATGGCTAGTGAAAAGAAGGACCAGGGGAGACATGATAGCAGTGTTCCAATATTTGAGGGGCTGCCACAGAGAGGAAGGGGTCAAGCTATTTTCGAAAACACCTGTAGGCCAGACAAGGAATAATGGATGGAAACTGAACAAGGAGAGATTTAACCTGGAAATAAGGAGAAACTTTCTGACAATGAGAACAATCAACCAATGGAACAGCTTGCCCTCGGAAGTTGTGGGAGCGCCATCACTTGAGACTTTCAAGAAGAGATTGGACTGCCATTTGTCAGAAATGGCATAGGGTCTCCCGCTTGGGTGGGTAGTTGGACTAGATGACCTACAAGGTCCCTTCCAACTCTGATTATCTGTTATCTATTATCTGTATTTTTATACTTCAGATATTTTTTTCTTTTCCTTTATATATTACAGTAAATAATATGTACAAAGCATTTTAGTACTTTCAAAACTGTTTTCTTGAAATACCTTGCCAATGTTTTATATACCTATGTGTGATCAGTAAATAAGCTTTTAAAATATTCGTTAACAATTCCTGTATACAATTGTTCTCATATATTTGTCTGCTTTCAAGTGGGAGAGATACAGCAAATAGATAAAGGATACATTCACACAGAGAGAATATTATTGGATTATTAAATATTAAATATTATTTAATATTTTACTAGATGGATGAACAATAAGACCCTATTTTGTTTTGACAACATAAAGTGCTATTTGCATGCTTTCAAATATCACATTCTCTCTTCCTTCTCTTTTGTTTCACACACTAATACATATTTTCCTTCTTGCCAAATTGGGTCACTAGGAGGAATGTGGACCTAGGTCTTCCCCCTCTCTAGGTAGGTATTTGTCATGCTTTTTATAATAGGATATTTTTATGCTACTCACTAGAAAAAGAAGATTCTGCCAAGGCTGCTGGATTGTTTGGTACTGATAGCCATCTTGAAATGAGTGTCTAAAAAAAAAAAGGGAGAACCAAGGAAGTTTTTTTTCCTTTCTATTAGCAGCTCAGTATGAATGTCTGGTTTACTGCTCCCATTCTTTTTTTTAAAGCCTTAAAACAAAGCTAAAGTTTCAAAGAACCTGAATTGCACATTGATAATTTCAAGTTGTGGTTGGACAAAATTACAAGCTGCATACCAATTTATCAATTTTAATATCAGCCATAGCAGTATTCCATAATACTTAAAAGAAGCACTAACATCTATAGCTTTTCCTAAGGGAATGTTTTTTAACAATATCCCACATATGCCTACAAGTAGCTATTACTTTGTACATATTCTCTTGAATTCACTCACTGACCAATCTATGTTGCTATATTTACTCAAATTTGTATTAAAATACAGGTGTTATTTAGGAAAAGCTGTGGACAAGGTGCCCATCCCTAACTACATTCTTATAATTAGTCCCACTGAAACAAGCTTTTATTTCTAATTCTTTAAAGGAGATGTTATATGTTATGTTTGGGGATAATGGTAACAAAATAGAAAAGTCCACAAAAAGGGAAACAATATCACAAAAAGAAGATATACTGCATGCTGCACATAAAAACAAGTGAGAGAGCTTTGCAGGGCAAATATATGAGATAAATTATTTATCCTTTAGCATCGTTTGGGTTTTGTCAGATTGGAACAAAAGGAATATTAAAAAGAAAAGAGATAGAAAAAGAGAGAGGCCCTTGAGATATAAAGAATAAAGGCATCAATTTTCTTCCTTCCTATACAAAGCCAGTTCTTTAAAACAATATCATTTATCAGGAAAGATTGCAGGGAGTGTGCTCAGAAAAGTGGCATTAAAGAATTCATAGAGTCCAAGGCAGGGGTGGGATTCAAATTTTTTAACAACCGGTTCTGTGGGCATGGCTTAGTTGGTGGGCATGGCTTGGTGGTCATGTGACTGGGTGGATGTGGCTTGGTGGTCATGTTATTGGCTGGATGTGGCCAACTCAATATCACTCATATTGAGGCACACATCTCCTCACCTGGCCTCTCATGACTGTGAGGATGCTGCAACAGTCATAAGTGTGAAAAATGGTCATAAGTCAGTGCCATTGTAACTTTAAATGGTCACTCCACACAAGCAAAGTACCAGCAAAGGAGGGAAAGAAAACTCCAGAGAAGTTCCTGAGACAGGAAGTCTAGTCCTGCCAAGAATGTAATAAGGGTTAATGGAGAGGCAGTTTCTGCAAGCAACACCAGAATGTTTCCTTCCTGCCTTCCTTAGAGGATTAGGCCAGTAATTTCTTCTAACAACCGGTTCTCCAAACTGCTTAGAATGTTAATAATCGGTTCTAGTGAATAGGTGCGAACCTGTAGAATCCCACTTCTGGTCCAAGGGCAGAAAGCAAAACTAGAGGTGTTCAGACTGGTTTTCTTCTGAAGCCCTTTGTTTTGTTTGGCATAGATAGCCTTTATTATATTAAGATGCAAGATCAGGAATAACAAGCATAGAATTAATTTAGTTTATCTGCAGTGCCAAAAACAGATGCAACTGAAACTAAAGTGTTTTTTAAATGGTGTTGTGCTTTCTTTCTTAGGTTGTGCCATTTCAGATGGCAAATGCTGTACCTTAATTCTTTAAAGGTAAAGGTTAAAAAAAAAGTATCTTAATTGAATAATAGTTGACAGGATGTCTGAATATACTCCAAAATCTGACCATATTAACTTTTCCTAACAATCATTTATGGTCTTTCTCCGCACCTTGGCAAAACCTTTGGGTTTTTGATAACACAATTCTATCCATTGAAGAATATACAGCTCAACTACTCAGTTCACAGTAAGATATCAGAATGAAAACAGCATTTATTTATTTTTAAATCACAACTAGCTTTCTGACTTTATAAGGCACTTCAGAACAAATATAGTGTTTCCGCCTTCATACAGAATTGGTTCCATGGATTGTCATATCTAGGATTGGGGATATCATTAGGGCTGGCTGAACTCTGTCTAATCATAGAAGGTTTTTGAATAATTTCGCACAAACAGTTATTGTCTGAATTCACACTTTAATTCAACCAGAAAAGGAATGAGTGGGCACTCTCATGAACTACATCTAGATTTTGCTCCTCTTATACTCTAAAGTAAGATTCATGACCCTTTCAATAATTAGGGAATCGGGGAGTTACAGGTCCATCCTCCTGTCCCTTTCTCTCTCACACAAAGTTATACTTCTTGTTTCAATACTAACTTCATTCCATAAGTATATAAAATGAGAACAACCATTTTCTTGTATCACTGATGATGTTAATTAATTTGGTAATGAAATATCTGCAAGAAAACAATCAAGTTACAAAAATTTAATAAGAAGATAGGCTGCTGCTGGTTCGGACCAATTTGGGGAAACCAGCTGTTACCATGCCAGCCACATGGTCCAGCTGATCTCTGCGCCTTGCACCACTCTTTGCAGGCGTGAGAAGCATGCAGCCACTGCTTTTTGCTAGCTCAAGAAGTCTGCAACCACTGCCCTTTACAGGTGCAAAGAGCAGCTGCTGCAGGCACGAGAAGCCTGCAGCCACTGCCCTTTGCAGGCACAAAAAGCCTGCAGCAGCCGCTCTTTGCCAGCATGAGAAGCCTGCAGCTTCGACTCTTTGCTGGCATGAAAAGCCTCCAGCCACCACTGCAACCTCAGCAGAGAGCGGCTGCTGCAGGCTTCTCATATCAAAAAAGAGATAGTTGCTGCAGGCTTCTCACACTAAAAAAGAGGCAGCTGCTACAGGTTTCTCACGCTCAAAAAGACCAGTGGCTGCAGGCTTCTCATGCTGAAAAAGAGGTGGCAGCTGGAGGCTTCTCATGCCAAAAAAGAGGCGGTGGCTGAAGATCAGTGTTTTGAGGTGGGGTCATGTGCCCAGCTGCACCAATAAAGGCCAGAAGTAGCCACCCTCCATGTCCTGCTGCAAAAACCTTTTTTAAAATCCTGACTGTCGAGCAATGACAGCCAGCAAGAGATGGGGTGTTGGAGAATCACCATTGCTGTTGCTGCACAAAGGTAAGTGTAAGGCTCCAGCCACTGCTGCTTCAGCCCGCCTGCACCACCTAACCTTGCTATGAGTGACATCGAGTTGGCCATGCCCACTCAGTCATTATCTTTTCAACTAAATCTGTCATTTACTCCACTTTTAAAGGTAGGCCGCATTTAACAATGATGACTTCCCCATCAGCAGTATAGAAAAACTTTAGTATCTGTTGCTGTAACTATCACAGTTTTTGCTAGTGATCAGTATTCTTTGCTTTTATTAAATCTCAGTAATAATTTGCTAGCTTGGTATCTCAAAGTACTGAGTGTGCAGTTTCTAATCCTTATACTTTCAAGGGAAAAAGTTATCAGGCTTTGGGGGATTTAAATAGAATTTAAATGTAACCTATCACAAGAAATAAAAAAAAGATATTTCTAGATGAACTTTTTAATGCTGTAAGTTCTATATAGCTGCAAGGAACAGAACTTTGTGATAGTAGATAGTTTTAGAAACAAAATTAATACATTTCTAGGAGAGAATTGCATAAGCAATGATTGTGGCCACGATGGTCTTTACTGCAAAACCCTTATCGCATCAAATAGTAATGAAGTATGACATTTAAATCCTTAGCCATTCTGAATGGTGATTCAGAAAATGGAACATTGCTGATATCTTTGACAAGGCAAATATATGAGCTAAAAGAAGATGCCGAGTTCAGATAAGCTATTTATTTTTACTGACCCCAGTCAATCTTGTTCTTGTTTTTAAAATATTTTATCCAACCAAGAGGCAACAGGATATGACATTTATTAGATCTGTCAGAAGAGGCAGGTGGATAAATAAACAGCAAGGATTACCAAAAGTCTATGAAAAGAAGACCAATAATAGCACTGAAATATATTTTAAGCATGTTACTATAACAATTGTCTTTAGCAACATTATAGACATAACAATAAAATAGGATTTTACCTGTCTCATGTGCTGGCTTCGAGATTTCTAAAAGGGGCTACAATAGTTGAGGAATCTCAGCTAGAAGTTCCCTTTCGATCTAAGAATTGTAGGTATTTCGAAGCATTATCAACTCTCAACCAAAGCCACATCACAGAATATATAAGTCTTCCACCAGCCACTAGTTCCTTGAAGAAAAGTGGGATAAAGTGTACTTAACACATTCATATGTGCTATATGTGCTATAACATCAGAAATCTTCAGTGTCCAAAATATATGCTAGAATAATATTTGTTTTTTAGCTTGAAACCAGATTGTTCTTACTTTTTAGGAATCCTATCCTAAATATTTAGTGTTGTTAAATTACGGTATATACATAGTACAGAAACACTCATTCATTCATTCACAAATTAATTTCTGAGTATTTAGGGATGTTATTAAAGCTCTAATAATAGCTATGCAGAACTATAGGAAATTAAAACTCAAAATAGGATAAAAAACTATCAACTACCAACAACCATTGTGATGTATAATCTTCAAATCTTCAATAGAATTTAACGACAATAATGTCATCTGTCAAACTGGATTCCACAGTGGTATCTACTAACAAGAATAAATCAGATTTGTTAGCATCCTTCATTGTTTTCTCAAAAAATCACACAGAAATTGACAATTGGATAAATTGGATAAAAATATTTTTTTATGTTTTCATAAAAACATAAAACTTATTTATAGTTTGACTTAGCTTGAATTACTATTGGGCAAGAAATGAAACCTTGATTGGTATCAAAGCTCACTTCAGTTGATTAGGAATGACTTTGTCTCCATACCTATATGCATAAATGTTTAGTAGAAATATTGTGAATGCATAAGACAAGTAATCTGAGAAAAATGCTTCATTAAATACTTGAAGCTAATCCTTTTAAGAAAAGAAAATTGCATTCATCTTTCGCATTTCTCTATTTTTTCAAATGTTCTTTGTTAAGATTATTGTTATCTCACTGTTCTGTAATACTGATTGTTGTATTGAACAGTTTCTTTTGTTGCTAAAATGGCTGTAGGGCTCCCTCCGCCCTTTCTTTTAGGAGTAGGTTATTCTAAGGATGAAAAATTCCTCTCATTTATGTTGCCTTCAATCAACTAATCAGAGCTCATAAGTAGAAAAAGAACTGAGCAGACTTATACCCACAATTTTCCTTTACCTTATTGGGAAGTGTAGTTGTTTGTGAATGGGCTTTTTACTCTTTTTCATCTCCAGTACTACTTGGGGGGGAAGGTGGGGAGGGAAACTAAAATGAAATGAAGAAGTACTGCAGTGGTTTTAGAACTGAAACATTTAATTAATTAATATTTAATTTTAAATAATAGAGCTCTTCTTAATTTTTTTATAAATGGCATTTAAAAAAAATAAATTCAGTAATAGAAGATTGAACTACAAGTAGAATTCATCTTGAACAAGTTGAGTAGCAATTGAAAGCAAATTGATGGGAAGTCAAACTGGCTAATCTGTACTTACCACTGACCCAGCATGAGAATGAAATACTTACCATTTCGGAAGGGCAAGAATGCATGACATCATCAATCTGCCAGGGCAGGTAGGGAAGACCATTTCCACTCAAGTTTTCTGGCTCATCTTCCATAGTAATAATACTGTGCTAACATTAACAGGTCAATCTGATTTACCTCTAATGCTTCATTCCATACTATAGAAATATCATTCTTCCAGGTTTCTGAAAATAGTTTGTCCATTTTTCTTCTTTGGAAAGGAAATTTTAATTAACATCCTGCTTTAAGAACTTCAAAACAGATGAAAACTCTGAGTAGCTCAAAGCTTGGTTTCTGTTTTATAATATTGTACTTGATCTTATTTTAATGGCTCTTCATTTTTATTATACACAAAAAACTACAGTGTACACAGCAAATGAGATAATTATGCTGGCTTTCGAATCACAAATCACTAGTCGAACACTTCCCCAGTGTTTAGGACTGCATGATGTATATGCGGATTATGCGACCAGATCCCAGTAAGGTGGCCTTCTGCAGCTGACCAATGGTGATTTTGTCAGCGCCAATTGTTTTTAAGAGCTTGCCTAGGTCTTTAGACACAGCACCCAGTGTGCTGAGTACCACTGGAACCACCTGCACTGGTTTATGCCAGAGTCTCTGCAGTTCGATTTTCACGTCTTGATATCTAGTGATTTTTTCAAGTTGTTTCTCATTGATTCTGCTGTCATCAGGTATAGCAATGTCAACGATCCACACTTTTTTCTTCTCCACAATTGTGATATCCCGGGTATTGTGTTCCAAAACTTTGTCAGTCTGTATTCGGAAGTCCCACAGTAGTTTTGCATGCTCATTTTTGACCACTTTCAAAAATCATAGCAAAGCCTTTGCTTCATTTATTATTATTATTATTATTATTATTATTATTATTATTATTATTATTATTATTATTATTATTATTATTATTATTATTATTATTAGGACAAACAACACTTTTTGCTTTGCAACATTTTTTTGCATGCCAGTTTAATCAATATGTATTTTTTTAGAACATTCATGTATACTGTTCATAGAACATGTTTCACATAACAATATTTTAAGATACTGTTCTGTCTAAACATGTTACAATGAACTGGAAGTTCTCAGTGTACAAATTATGTTGGAGGACCACATAATGGTTATTAAACAGGTTTATTAATTCAGTAATTTTAAAAAATAAAATTAACATTAGTAAATTAGTAAAACTAAAATGAAATCTATCTGAAGCTGATGACATTCTTGATATTCAATGAATTGGGGAAAAAATCTTCCCTTTATTTCAAGTTAAGACATGATCATGCTGTCACTATTTTTAATAATATTTCTTTTAAAACAAAATAATTCCATGAATTTTACTGCAAATTTTACCTCATTAACTAATGGTATAAAGATTAGAATGAAAATGTAACCAGATATTATAAATAATCCTTGATGTACATGCTTTTATCTTCACATTATTGTCAGCAGTTGCTTATCTATATCATTGTATCTTTTTTTACATACATATATGCTTATTTTATAACATAGTCCATGGTTGGTACATATCATATTGAGTAAATATTTTGACTGTTTCCGTCTTCTCTACAGTCAGATTATCATTATGGATGAAGATGCACGATGTAATCAGTATGCATAATCATAAATTCTAAAACAGAAAAAAAACATTATTTCATACATAAAAGCAGCATACCTGAACATATTATATTAATCACTGAAAGTGATATTTCCTTTATAAATATGATGATCATATAAATGTTGTGAAGAATAATAGATTCTCAATAGAATCAAAGTCAGTGAATCCATGTGAAAAGTTTGGAATGTGTGAATCATGAATTCTTACTGAAAGAAATATATCCAACTGGAAAAATATTTTTTCTGACTCCACAAGGATTCATGTCCATTTCTGGAATTCAGTTAATTTATATAAAGCTCAACTTAGTGAATTATTAAGTAAATTTATCCCTATTTGAATCTTGGCATGCATGAGAAAAATACTCATTGCACACTACAGGGATTTCATTTAAAGAATTTTGACTAGATTGGATTTGAATTATATAAATTATTTATGTTGTTTTTGAAAACAAAATACTGTTTTCATTCTATACATTTCCTCTAATTTTATGCCTTAAACTTTTGTTTTTTTCCACAGGAAGATTCACATTTTATGTGAACTTTTTATGATTTATACCAGCTAAAAGTTATTTTTAAAACAAACTGATTAAAACACTTCCTAGCAAGAACACTTGCATAAGGCAGAACAATGTTTATAAGCTTAAACTCATGGTCAGGGCAATCTTCTTTCCAAGGCCAGTAGAGTTTTTTTAATATGACTCTCTATAACCTGAATCAAAACAAACTGGAAATTGGCACAATATTTTTATAATATACTCTGATATATGAGCTTTGGTGAACTATCTCTGGTGCACTGGATATTTGTCAAAGGGATGTTTATGTAGAATGAATTGCTGTTTTATAAACTGGAAATTACAGAAGATAAACATCAGTGGTCAATTCTAGACAAGAATAAAACTAGTTTACTAACCTAAAATATAAATGTGTCCGTGGCAATTGCCATAACCACCTGGATATTCAGGAGTAGTGAACAGCAATAGCACTTGCACTTATACACCACTTCATAGTGCTTTACAATCCTCTCTAAGCAATTTAATGAATCAGCATATGGCCCCCAACAATCTGGATTCACATTTTACCTTCCTCAGAAGGGTGGAAGGCTAAGTCAACCTTGAGCTGGTCAGTATCGCATTCCTGGTAGTCAGCAGCATTAGCCTGCAATACTGCATTCTAACCACTACATCACCAGGGACAACAGTGGTTGTCCACAATGCCCCAAATTTGCTCTTCAGCAGAGAGTAAGATCCTATCCAAGATTGTTTAGAAAACTATACCAAATCCCTTTGATTCAATAACCATCAATGATTCTATCTTTCTGGATTAAGTTAAATTTCATAATGGTTATCTGGTATCAGTCCAAACATAAATTCACAGTGATGTTCACTAAATTAAGATTAAGTATACTACATCTTTCCATAGATCCATCCTCAACCTCTTTCTTAGTATGTTTATGAGTGTACACACACACACACACACACACACATGGAAAAGAAAAGTTCAATTTTAGTTCCATCCTGTTCCACATAACTGCAGCCTAGCCATTTCAATTTGAAGCTGCTGAAAAAATATGTACAGCAATATAATTAGTCCATATTGTTGTTTAAAGCTAAATGTGATTTAAGCATCAGATTTAACAGCTATAAACAATTTCTTCTATATCAACTACAATTTTATTTTATTTATTTTATTTATTTATTTATTTGATTTGCCAATTGTTTACAAGATAATAAGTATAAGTGTATACATAGTTGTGAATACATGAAATGGGTACATATAAGAAAAATAAAAGAGGAATAAGAGAAACAATAGGACAGGGACGGTAGGCACGTTGGTGCGCTTATGCACGCCCCCTACAGACCTCTTAGGAAAGGGGTGAGGTCAATAGTAGACAGTCTAAGGTTAAAGTTTTTGGGGTTTGGGGAAGAAACTACAGAGTCGGGTAGAGTATTCCAGACATTGACCACTCTATTGCTGAAGTCGTATTTCCTGCAATCAAGTTTGGTGCGGTTAACTTTGAGTTTGTATCTATTGTGTGCTCTTGTGTTGTTATGGTTGAAGCTGAAGTATTCATTGACATGTAGGACATTGCAATGTATGATTTTATATACCATGCTTAAATCAGACCGAAGGCACGGCGTAATTCAAGGTTTTCTAGTTCTAGAATTTCAAGTCTGGTGGCATAAGGTATTCTACAACGAGTAGAGGAGTGGAGAACTCTTCTTGTGAAATATTTCTGGACTTTCTCAACTGTGCTAATATCAGATACGTAATGTGGGTTCCAGACTGATGAACTGTATTCGAGTATTGGTCTAGCAAATGTTTTGTACGCTCTGGTTAGTAGTGTGATATTACCAGAGAAAAAGCTACGTAGGATTAGGTTAACAACTCTTAATGCCTTTTTGGCTATGTAGTTGCAGTGGGCTCTAGCACTTAGATCATTAGAGGTGAGTATTCCAAGGTCCTTTACAGAGCTTGGGTCATCAACAAGATCTTGACTATTCAGCTTGTATTTTATTTTCTGATTTTTTTTGCCAATATGTAAGACAGAGCATTTATTTGTTGAGATTTGAAGTTGCCATTTGTTTGACCATTCTGATACATAGTCAAGATCTTTTTGTAGGGTAGCAGTATTGTCTGTGGTATTGAACAGCTTTACATCATCAGCGAAAAGAACGCAATTGCTCTTAATATGATCACAGAGGTCTTTATGTAGAGTATGAAGAGAGTTGGTCCTAGAACACTGCCTTGGGGACACCACTATTGACAGGTACAGAATTTGATAGGACGCTCCCAATTTTGACCATTTGTTGTCTGTTTGCCAGGAATGCTTCTATCCAGTTATTCAGTTGTCCAGAGATACCATAGGATTTTATTTTTAGGAGTAGTTTGTCGTGTACCACTGAATCAAAGGCTTTACAGAAGTCTATGTAGATTGCGTCTATTGCTTTGCCCTGGTCGAGTTGTGTCGTCCATATGTTTTTGCAGTGTAAGAGTTGCAGATTACAGGATAGTTTTTTTCTGAAACCAAATTGTTTATTGGAGAGTAGGTTGTTTGTCTCTAAGTGGAGGATGATGGATTGGTTAATAATTGATTCCATGACTTTACAGGTGACGCAGCATAAGGAGATTGGTCTGTAATTTTCAACTAGGCTTGGGTCTCCCTTTTTGAAGATGGGGATGACTGTGGCTTGTGACCATAGGTTAGGCAAGGAGCTGGTCCTGAAAGATTTTTCAAAGATTATGCTTAGAGGTTTGGCTATGGCAGTGGATAGCTTTTTTAAGAAGTAGGCACATATTCCATCAGGTCCAATAGATAGAGATGGTTTTAGATTGCGTAGTGCTTTTTCAACATTGTCTTCTGTAAAATCGATATGTATTAGATCATTGTTGTTATCTGTGGTACGGCTAGGAAATACAGGGCATGATCCATTGCTGTTTACAAATACTGAGCTGAAGAATGTGTTAAAGATGTTGGCTTTAGTGGTGTCGTCGTTGCAGTCTTTACCATCAGGTCCTATCAAGGGTGGGATAGACCTTGAGTCTTTTAGTTTGTTGTTTACAAAATTGTAAAAAGCACGGGTGGAATTGGTGCTTAGAAGGTTTTCCTCTTGTTTAATGTGATAATTGGTGTATTCGGTCTTTATCTGTGTGGTGGTCTGACATTCGAAATGAGACACAGGGAAAATGTCTGAAAAAATGCCAGCCCTGAGTGAACTCAGGTAGCAGTATTTATTGAGAAAAAAGTAAAACAAAAGTACAGTATGCATTCAGAAAACAATGACCTCTACAGAATTACCTCACCAGCATGAGAACATACAATCTTGGAAAGTCCCAGATGTTACCTTACTAGGATGAGATCATACAGCCACGGAAAGTCCCATGGGAAAGTCTGGAAAGTCCCATGAGAAAGCACAACTGTGTACCTTGAACTTTTACCTATTTTCCTGTTCCTTCTAAACTTGCAGATCAAAACAGGATGAGACATTCATTGCAAAGGTACTCCTACCCCCACCAAGAATGCCTACATATCCCTAGACCTATTGCTAGTTGTACAAAGGACTTACAGAAAATGATCAATAGATTATATTACCACATTCCCTCCTTTTTTATTTATTCAAAGATAGGGGTTTTTTTAGTGGCATAGTACACAGTTCCCTCACGACCTGGTCCCATACGCCGGAAGACTGAGGTACATATTTGTAATAGATTAGGAATACATTGAATAAAACAACATAATAAGATACATATAGCAATAATAATAACAACCCCTTGCAATAAGGAGCGAAACCATGATCCATCAGGAAGCCAGGACCACAAACTGTCCCAGAATGATGCATTAAACCCATCGGCTCCAGATTGATGCTGAGCAATACGATCTTCCATGTCCTGAACAGTCTTTGTAATGTTTGGCTCATAATTATGTATAAAAACACAGCAATGCGAATGAATTAAAGCACAAACTCCTCCTTTGGCAGCTAACATAATATCTAAAGCATATCGATTTTGCAAAGTAACTTTACGAATTTCAGACATTTCTACATTAATCATCTTAATATTCTTTATAGTATCATTAAACATAGCAACAGTAAAATTATTTAAAATATGAATATCCCTATAGTTCATAGCAACTCCCAAAGGTGGGATAAGACCTCGGGAAATTTGTGTCCATAGGTTACCTCCCATAGTTAGACCTGAATCCAATTCCCGACGATTTCGGATCCGAGTATCTGAAGGAAGTGAATCCAGCTTATAGATAACAGGAACTACCATACCCACTGTACAAACCCCTGTCCAATTTTTTTGGCCATTGCTGATAAGCCGTGTCTCCACACAGCAGCCATAGACCATCAGGAAGGGGAAAATAGACCACATTTCTCAGATTTGTATTGGCCGCAGCCTGACTTTCCCACTTCCACATCAACCACATCCAATTACAAAGAACATATGCCCCGTGTGTAATTCCCTTCATTTTAGTAGTTGTTCTATTAACACAGCAGTCATCGGCGATGGATAGAGCCTTAGACAATGAACTGGATGTTCTTGAATTATTGACACAGCCTGGAACAGAAATGTTCCTTGCCTCTTCCCCTTTAGTAATAGCAGCACACTCCATACAGCCTCCTTCCATAAGCACTACCGTTTTACAAAGGGTACTATTACCTAAATCAATAGAGTTTGCAACTGGAGGGCGATAGTAACAAACCGAAGCTGTCGTGGTAAAGGTCACCTTAGCCATGTACAAAGTCTGATTTTTCTTTGTCGGATCAGGATTCCAATAAATAAAATTGTTATATGTGCTCAAATTCTGACTTTTAGACTCATCCAAAGGAATAGCATGCAACAATACACCACCCTCCCCAGTTCCTGGCACATGCATGCAAAGCCAACAATTAGTAACATTTAAACCCTTGGCCGCAATCCGGACATCTTTGATATAGGAATTTTCTTTCCATAAATTATCACCAAGGTCTCTAATTTTAGAGATAATAACATCTCTTTGCCTCCGTATCGAAGTTCGTGGAGGCATAAGACGAATGGAAAGAGAGTCTGTATAATGTAACTTAGGCAACTCCAATTGACACTGATATTGTCCATAGTCTGAAACAGAAACATTAAACAGGATCAGAGTTGTTGCACAGGCTGAAGATATAATATCCTTATCAGGTCCCGAGTAAAGAATGTCTTGATCCTTATGCCAGGACCAATATGCTGGAAAAACCAAAGGATACCGCTGTTTGCAGATTAATTTAGTCCGGTTCCCCAAAGAAACCTGCTGCATACAAGTTGGTAACCTCAGATAAGCAGTCATCTTTTCCCAGTCTTCACAGCGCCGCGTCCGAGCTATCGGCATCAAGAGAATCAGGAACCACAAACAATTGACGCCTATGAGCCGATGATCTAGGAAGAAGAAGACCCACAGAAGCCGGAGGCAACGGTCCATAGAAATCCATTGACCCTAAACAAACCACATGCGGATACCCCAATTCCAAATCCTCGGCTAATGGAAGATCAATTCCTGCTGAACCTTTAGTAGCTGGCAACCATATCTTATCCCTACCTCTCTCTGGTGGCTCCAACCCTTCGGACATTACTTCACTCTTTAGAGTAGGGAGAATGCCCTGATCCCTGCTTCCTAGTTTTTTCCCTCAGAATGAAGTCTGCACTGATTTGCCCAATGGTAGCCTTTCTTACATTTTGGGCACACTGATTTAGGACGAACACTCTGTCCCATTGATCTCTTATTCTGCTGACTTTGACCTCCTCCAGGAGCCCGACATTGCGCTTTAAAATGTCCAGGCTTCCCACAATTGAAACAATTCCCCTTTTGAGCATGTCCTGCTTGTAAAGCCAGAGCTAAAGTTTCCATGTTAAAAGACTGACTCCCAACCTTCCTACATGCATTAATCAAATCCACGATTTCTCGCTCTCCACTTGCTACAAGTGGATTTAAGATCTTTCTGCAATCTGTGTTAGCTTGTTCTACTGCTAACTTCAAAAGCAACTCTTTCTGGGCGAATTGATTATCAATTTGTCTTTCAATAGCCAATTTCAGTCTGCTAATGAAATTTTCATAGGGTTCATTGTTCCCTTGTTTGATGTTAGTAAAGGTCTTCTCACCACCTTCGCCGTCAGGGAGAGCCCCTACGGCTTGAAAAATTAATTGTGGGAGAAGAGCGAACCCCTCATCAGGCATACCATCTCTCTGTTGTTCCACTGTTGTATAATTACCAGCTCCGTAAAGCTGATCTGGGGTAACATTTGCTGTTCTCCTCTGGACTGCCAGCTGTCTCCATTTCTGATCTAACACCAAATATTGAGCTGGAGTTAAAATCATATTCAACAGAGCTTTCCAGTCAGCCGGAATCATTCTATTTCCATAACCAACTGCTTCTAACAATGCCTGAGTATATGGCGATCTAACACCATATTCCTTTGCTGTTTGCTTAACTTCCTTCAAAACCCTGAGAGGTAAAGGCTTCCACTCCCGCTGCGGATTCAACGCAGCATCCATGACAATTTCTACTGGATTAAGTTGAACTTCTACTCCAAACTCCACCAAATCATCTCCTGATAATTCCCCTCTATTCTTTGCTTCTTGAATAGCTGCAGTAACTGCATCCACCTGAACCCTTAAAGGTAAACTCTTATCCTCTGACAAAGTATTTCTAGCGCCGGACAGTCCCCCAGATTTATCTGGAGGTGCCGTCGGCGGCAACAAACGTACCGCATGGTAAGGCGGCAAACCTTCTTCGGGGGTGCTAGGAGCGGTTTTTCATAAGTAGCTAACGCATCCATAATCACCCTCCAGGTTAACAAAATTGAAGAAGGGGCACGAGGTTCCTCGTGCAAAAATTTCCTATCTTTTTCCAGGACTCTACTTTAATACTACCTCCCTCCGGATATGACTTAATATTTTTCCAAACATACTGTAATAAGTCCTCAATTTCTTTCTTTCCTACAGCACAACCCCTACTGCCAATTCCAAATCCAAAACTATTCCCAATGATCCCTCTCAATTCCCTGATGTGCTCTTTCTGAGCCTTCGAGAGATCTCCCCCCATACTCACGAAAAGAATCTATCTTCGTCCAGCGAAGAAGATGAGGGCCCAGTCGACGTCCGCGACGATGAGTATAGGATGCGGGAAACGTATAGCCTTCCAAGCTATCACGTCGGGGTCACCATTTGTGGTGGTCTGACATTCGAAATGAGACACAGGGAAAATGTCTGAGAAAATGCCAGCCCTGAGTGAACTCAGGTAGCAGTATTTATTGAGAAAAAAGTAAAACAAAAGTACAGTATGCATTCAGAAAACAATGACCTCTACAGAATTACCTCACCAGCATGAGAACATACAATCTTGGAAAGTCCCAGATGTTACCTTACTAGGATGAGATCATACAGCCACGGAAAGTCCCATGGGAAAGTCTGGAAAGTCCCATGAGAAAGCACAACTGTGTACCTTGAACTTTTACCTATTTTCCTGTTCCTTCTAAACTTGCAGATCAAAACAGGATGAGACATTCATTGCAAAGGTACTCCTACCCCCACCAAGAATGCCTACATATCCCTAGACCTATTGCTAGTTGTACAAAGGACTTACAGAAAATGATCAATAGATTATATTACCACAATCTGGTGGCATAAATTTTTGTATCGGCTTTTGAAATTGGCAACGTGACCAGATTTGTTTTTCCGCCAGTGTGATCTCTTTTTGGATTGAAGTTTCCTTATTGTTATGGGTAATCTGCTTTTTTGTTTTGTTTTGGGAGTTGTTGTTGGTACATATAGTTTGATGACTCTTTTGACTTCAAGTAAAAATATGTTGTAATGGTCTTCAACAGTATTGCATCCAGTGAATAGAGATTGCCAATCAAGGGATGAGAGATCGTTGTCTATAAGATCATAGTTGCCTTTTTTGAAGTTACAATTGGGGATTACATCATTGTGGTGATTTTTGTGTGGGCGTATGTTGAGACAAAAGTCAATCATATTGTGGTCACTGCTGGAAAAGGGTTCTTTAGTTTGTATTCCGTAAATTAAATTCAAACTATTGCAGAAGATGAGATCGAGGCAGTTGTTTAGTCTAGTGTTGTTGGTTACTAGTTGTTCCAGTCCCAGATTTGTAATAGCATTGTAGAAGGTTGTGTGTATGATTTCAGTTGTACATTCATTTAGGGTCCAGTCAATATGAGGTAGATTGAAATCACCAAGAATGATAAAAGGGTATGGGCAGGATGCAGCCCATGTTAGTAATGTATTTAGCTTGTTTACATGTTCGATGTCATAATCAGGTGCTCTGTAACATAGTAAGAATCGAATTGTGATATTTAAGGATAGTTCACAGATGATGGTCTCAGGAAGAGCAAGCTCATGGGTAACTTGGATATTTTTTAGATGTAAGGACTTTTTATAGAAGATAGCAACTCCACCTCCTCTACGAATTTCACGATCTGATCGGTAAACATGATAGTCCCTTACTGTGGTAATGGAGTCAGGGAGAGATGCATTGAGCCATGTTTCACAGACAAATATAATGTCGAATTTAGCCATATTTAGTAGGAGGAAAAATTCAGGTATTTTATTCACGAGGCTTCTTGCATTGAGTAGTTTGCATTTAAGGCCAGTAGTAGTTGGAATTGAGGTAGTTAGGGGCATGCATGCCTAATATTGCATACTTAATATTGAGTGGCATACAATTATCTGACTTACAACAAAATTAATCTAAATAACAGCTACAAATGTATAGACTTGACAGTTCATTCAATGATCTGCCTTCTGATCTATGCCTTTTTAAAGATAACTATTTATCAGGCTTTAAAATTTTACAAATAACCAAATTTCCAGAATTCTCAATATAAATGATTTGAGGATGTGAACCATAGACTATTTTAACAACAGTGCTGCAAATGTGTTCAGTTTTATATACATTATGCTATTATAACAATAGTAACTTTTTTTTCTTTAATAGAAAAGCAAAAAACAAAAAAACAAAACCCATGCAATCAAATAGAGAACTCATCAGCAATTCAGGAAATTTTTCATTTATGTCTTACCTTTCCTTTTGTGGAAGTTTGCTGACAAGTTTGTAGGGCTAAAATTACAGACAGCCCTTAATGTTGCAGGATCCAATCTGGGTCAGTCAGTGGGACCAGAGGTTTTTGTCTTCTGAGGTTTTGAAATCATGCTGGAGCCCTACTTCAGGGAACTAGCAGAGAGTGCGCTATTCTGTGCGTGGCATTTATATGGTGCCCGTTGCAATGGTGCCCTTAATGAAGTGAAGTACCTGGACCCTTTTTAATCAGGCTATAGGCTTTACTATTATACTGAGATAGCATTGATTTTACATGTGAATAACTCCAAGACACGAGTGACTTACCTTCTCCTATTTTACCTTTTGAGGTTATCCACTTTTCTCTGAAGTCAATTCCAATTGGTTTGCAATGGGAGACTAATAGACTCTTCACCATTTTTCTTTTGGGGTTACTTTGATGTGTCATGTTTCTGGATTGGAAGGTATATCCCATGGTCACCCAAGTTTGCTCTATCACAATGTCATCCCTTGGAAGACACAACTGGTCCAAAATGCAGTAATTATGGCAAGATCTCACTTTACCCATGTAACATCATTACTTCACAACCAGCATTATTTAATAATTGACTTCTAGGTGCAATTCAAGGTGCCAAATGTCACCGATAAAACATGTCATAGGTGTTAATACTTCGAGGCAGGAAAAGTTAAAAAAAATACAGGCACAGTGAGGATTCCAGGAATGTGCTCATGTTTCAAGAGTAACAGAATCTTGACAACCAATAGAGTTTCTCTCTCCCTCTCTTGTACCAAGCCTGGGTTCACATTTTACTTCCTTATATGAATAATTTCTCTGTCCTGTAAACAAAATTAAGCTAGGTAATTCATAAAAGATCAATAGACACAGAATCATTCTCTGCTTTCTTGCTTGCAGATGGGATCAGAAGCTCACCAATATCAATGTACAATTCTGGAAGAGAAATGCTGATAAAGTTGGAAAGTACTCCATCCTTTCCTGTTGAATGACAATTGCCAACATTGGATTTAAAATGGCAGGAAGCAAAGAATCTCCTTTTTCAGAGTTTTATTTATTATTTTGTTAATTTATTAGATTTTCATCCCATCTTTATTACTTTATAAGTAACTCAAGGCAATGAACATACATAATATCCCTCCCTCCAACTATTTTCCACATAACAAACAACCCCATGAGGTGAGCTGGACTGAGAGACAGTGACTGACCCAAAGTTCTATTGATAGTAGTGGCAGTTCATAAAGAGAGGGTTTGCAAGAAAATTTCAGGCAGAATTTGTGGATAAGTTATTGTATGCAGATCCATTGCCCCTTCCTGATTACTCCCAAAATCAGGAATTCTTCTTTCTCCAAATTTATCCAGTAGACTGCCAGGAGAACAAAGCAATACAGGCTGTCAAGCCAATTGTGGTACTATATTCAGATAAAGTAAGTGTTGTCTCAACTGCTGTGATAGGTAGCTTGTGACACTGTATTGTGTATCCAACTGCTCTTGATGCTTGAATATTGCCTCAGCTACTTGTTCTTTAGACCAGGGGTCCCCAACCACCGGGCCGCGGACCGGTACCGGGCTGTGGAGCACTCTCTACCGGGCCGCAAAGAATTTTTTTTTAAAAAAAATGGCGGCTTTCTTCACCTTCGGTGAATGCTGCTGGGATCGGGGATCAAGGACACAAATGAAAGAAGGGGAGGGAGGAAGCAACCAAAGCCTGTCCTTCTCTCTGGGTCAGCTCTCTCAGTCTCTCTCTCGCTCCTCCACCAGCACAGGAAGAAACTGCTTCAAAGAAGCAGGGGGGGGGGCTTTTCCTGTCGCCGAAGCGCCCGTTTCTCCCCCACCCCCACCCCGTCCGCCCGCCCGCCCGCCCGCCCGCGCGCGCGCGCGCGGGATTCAACCCAGTGCTCCGTTCTGCGTGCCTGCCTGCCTTCGTTAATGGTTGAATCGGAACAGCTTCGGCTGAGTAAAAGAGCGAATAGTTATTATTCTCAGCCGAAGCTGCTCCCAAACAACCAGAAACTAAGGCAGGCAGGCAGGCAGGCAGAACGGGACACTGTGGATTGAAGCGGGCGGGTGGGGTGGGGGTGGGGGTGAAACGGGCATTTCGGAATAGCTGCGGCGACAGGAAAAGCCCCCTCCTTCTCTCTCTCCCCGGTCCTTGCAAAAATTTTCTGCTTGAAACCGGTCCCTGGTACAAAAAAGGTTGGGGACCACTGCTTTAGACAATGTGGTACCCTGAAGATCTGTGATGATATTCTCACTTTAAAAGGTAAAGTCTAATGTCTCTTTGATGAAAAGGAAGTGATGCTTTCAAGATTATCAATGGAAATGTCAAGAAAAAGGCATGACAGATATTCCAAGAATACTCTTTACTGTTATAAGCCAGAATGACATGATATTGAAAGACTATTGGATATTTTCTCTGCTCCGTATTATACCAAACCATAGCAAAGCCAAGTTATTCTGACTTTCTTTCTCATGCTTTTCTCTATATATAGAATCACCAGCAGATGGATTTGTAACTGGATGACAAACCATATTCAATGAGTAGTCCTTAATGGTACTACATCTAGATAGAGGAAATAAGCAGTAGGATATCACAAGATTCTGTCTTAGACCCAGTACTTTTCAATATCTTCATAAATAACATAGATGAGGGACTAGAAATGGAATTCATCAAATTTGCAGATGACACTATGCTAGCAGGAATAGCGAACACCCCAGAATACAAGCTCAGGATCCAAAAGGATCTTGACAGACATGAACAATGGGCCCTATCCAATAAAATGAAATTTAATGTGGAGAAAAGCAAGATTTTGCACTTGGGCAGGAAACACCAAAGATACAAATAGATATTAGATGAAATCTGACACAAAAACAGTAATTTTGACAGGGACCTTGCAGAGGGGTCAGCTTATTTTCCAAAGCACCAGAGGGCAGGACAAGAAATAATGGATGGAAACTAATCAAGGAGAGAAGCAAACTGGAAATAAGAAGAAACTTCCTAACAGTGTGAACAATTAACCAGTGGAACAGCTTGCCTTAAGAAGTTGCGGATGTTTCATTCCTAGAGGTCTTTAAGAAGAGACTGGACTGTTTGAAATGGTATAGATTGAGCAGGTGATTGGACTAGAAGACTTCCAATGTCCCTTCTAGCTCTCTTCTGACTTCTCTTTCCCAGGACTGAATACTTCTCTCTTAAGACAAGTATTCTTCCCCATTCTGAAAGTTAGGTCTACATTACCTTGCAATGGCTTGAAGCCTGAATATTTACTTAGATGGTCATCTCTCTGAGCTTGTTTCTGCTTGTTGGTAAGATTGAAATTTTTGATAAAGTTAAGTAATTTACATAATTGGAGGTTAAAACAAACATTCACTGCACTATTCATAGCTATGTGTTGCTATGGTATGAAATCCTTAATACTCTTAGAAACCAAGGCAGTGAAGATCAATTTTTTATAATGATTAACACAAAACATTGTACAACCAACTGTTTAAGATGCTCAGAAGAATATTGTGTACTGATAGGCTATGCTAAATTGCTGACATATAAAAATTGTGTCTCTCCTATTCAACTGCAAGAATGCTACAGGGGAACTTCAGAATGTCTAGAAATACATTCTATGCAATTATTATATAGCATGCTGCTTCAGAGACTGTAAAATATCAAAAAGTAATTTGTGTTAATGAATGTTACTTCTCTAGATATTTTACTATTGTGCCCTTCACAGTCCTTAAGTTGTGAATTCTAAAAATTGGCATGCATTATTAATGTAAGTATATTTATATTAGGAACAATAAATAAGCCAATGTTGTTTTGCACATGTTGAGGGATATAAAATATTATTTTGTATTTCAATAGAAGTGCTGGGCCATCCTTTTCACTGCCTCTTTCCTTTCAAATGTAATCAATTTCTAATTTCTAATAATTAAATAAATTACTAGCTGACCATTGCAACTATGTCAATCAACTGGGGCTTTGTATATGATCTTTTTCATTTTATTGTTATAGTATTGCTTTGGTTAAATTCCAAAGTATTTGACTAAATGATACCCTTTTGGGGAGATTTGCTACTACAGCAATTTTTAATGGTACTGAATTATGATTCTTTCATAGTTGATCTGGAAAGGCAGCTATAATTGTGATTCTGTATGTATCCAGGAAAAAATTGTCCTGCAATCAACAACTCCTACACTGCAAAAACATATGAACTACTCTACTCATCCAGGGTAAAGCAATAGACTCAATTTACATAGACTTCTGCAAAGCCTTTGATTCAGTGATTCATGACAAACTACTATTAAAACTAAACTCTTACGGCATTTCTGGATCCCTTCATAAGTGGATTACTGTGTTCCTGTCAAAGGCGACAAACAGTAAAAGTAGGGAGCACTATATCAAACCCTGCTCCAGTTAACAGCGGTGTCCCCCAAGGCAACATTCTAGGACCCACCCTCTTTATACTCTATGACCTTTGCAATCACCTTATAAACAACTGCACCCTCGTCACAGATTAAGTAAAACTATTCAACACCACCAACAATGCTACCGTCCTTCAAAGTGACCTTGATTATGTGTCAAACAATTGGCAACTCCAAATCTCGACCAATAAATGCTCTGTCATACACATTGGTAAAAAAATCAATAAAACAAATACAAGCTAGGCAGATATGACCTTGTTGACAACCCTCACTTTGTCAAGGACCTTGGAGTAGTCATATCAAACAACCTAAGCACCAGAGTTCACTGTAACAGCATTGCCAAAAAGGCATTAAGTGTTGTAAACCTGATCTTATGAAGCTTCTTCTCGGGAAATATTGAACTGCTAACTAGGGGCATACAAAACTTTTGCTAGACCAATACTCAAATACAGGTCATCTGTTTGGAATCCACACTGTATATTGGACATTAATACAATTGAGCGAGTTCAGAAATATTTCAAAGAAGAGTACTATACTCCTCTGCTTGCAACAAAATACCCTGTATCACCAGGCTTGAAATTTTGGGCTTGGACAATCTTGACTATGCCACCTATGATTGGATTTAAGCATAGTACATAAAATTATCTGCTACAATGTCCTACCAGTCAATGACTACTTCAGCTTCAACCACAACAATACAAGAGCACACAACAGGTACAAACTCAATGTAAACTGCTCCAAACTTGATTGCAGAAAGTATGACTTCAACAACAGAGTGGTCAATGCCTGGAATGCACTACCTGACTCTGATGTTACATCCTCAAACCCCCACTCCTTTAACCTCAAACTATCCACTATTGACCTTACCCTATTCCTAAGAGGTCTGTAAGGGGCGTGCATAAGTGCACAATCATGCCTACTGTCCCTGTCCTATTGTCCTCATTTATTCACACCTATTTCCTGTATTCTTACTCATGTTTATATTTATACTTATTATCTTGTAAGTGATTGACAAATCAGATAAATAAACACACAGACACTTATTATGTTGTTCAGTGTTTATCCCACTGCAGAGGCAAAAGTGAATGAGAGTCTGTCTTTACAGCAAAATCACAATGTTTACTCATAAAAGTACTTGTTCCCTGGAAAATATGCACAAGTTCATTTATTTGTCAAAAATGTAACATGTTTAATTTAAATCACCCTGTTGTTGTTTTTTATAAATAAATTTTATTAATTTTACAATTAAAACAAACCAATAACACATACACAAATGAAAGAAAAGAAAAGAAGAAAAGAAGGAGAAGAAAATAGAAAGAAAAAATAGAAAGCAATTAAAAACATTCTCATCTTCAACAGTTTGTAAGATCTCTTTTTTTTAACCCTTAATTTATGCCATATGCACACACCTAATCTTTACATATATCTGTATATCACTGCTATGGGTTTATCCTATCCTCTTTTGCTTTATAGTGTAAAATCTATCTTTGGTCTATCCATTTGTACCAGCAGTTCCAGCTATTGTAGTATATTGAGGTGTCTTTATTTTTTAGTGCCAAAGTTAATTTGTCCATTTCTGCACAACTTGAGATTTTTTGAATGATCATTTCTTCTGATGGAACCTGAGGCTGCTTCCAACATTGGGCAAAGGCTAGTCTGGCCGCTGTCAAAATGTGTATTATTATGTATTTCGCTTTTTTTTATATTTGTTTGTCAAAGATCCCTAACAAAAAGGACTCTGGTTTGTATTCGATCTGCTCTTTTGTCATTTCTTCCAGCCAAATTTTAATTTTCTGCCAATATTTTTGAGCTTCTATACAGGACCACCACATATGGAAAAAAGTTCCCTCTTTTTTTGCATTTCCAGCAATTTGGACTCATGTTGGGGTGCATCTTCGCTAATCTCGAAGGAGGAAAGTACCATCTAGAAAACATTTTATAGGCATTTTCTTTATATGCTACCGATTTTGTAATCTTATTGTTTCTACCCCAGACCTTTTCCCATTCTGTTAAGGTGATGCTACATCCTACATTCCTACTCCAGGCAATCACATTCCCTTTTACAATTTCTTCTTCTAATTTGACTTCTAATAAATAATTATAAAATTTTGTTATATTTTTTTTTGCCTGATCCTAATAAAATTTTATCTAATTGCTGGAGTATATTGTTGATTCCGAATTCTTCCTTGTCCTGTTTGTATCTACTTTGAATTTGAAGGTATGCCCACTGATCAATTTTTTGTCCTCGCTCTTGAAGTTCTTGCCTCGATTTCAAATTTCCTTGTATATCCAGTAGGTCCTTGTATTTGATCATTTTAGTGATATCCAGATTATTTGGGTGGATCATCATCTCCATGGTTGAAATCCAGATTGATACTTTTAAATAGTGTTTTTTCCGTATTTTCTTCCAATTAGTTAATAATGAGTCTCTGATTAGATGTCTGTGGAAATATTTTTGACTAGTTTTCCCTACATCCCATAAAAAAGCATGTCACCCCCTCTGCAAATCATGGCCTTCTAAAAATAATATTCTCTTGTTAGTTAACTTCACCCATTCCTTCAACCATCCCTGACTCCATTACCACAGTAAGAGACTATCATGTTTACCGATCAGATCGTGAAATTCGTAGAGGAGGTGGTGTTGCTATCTTCTATAAAAAGTCCTTACATCTAAAAAATATCCAAGTTACCCAGGAGCTTGCTCTTCCTGAGACCATCATCTGTGAACTATCCTTAAATATCACAATTCGATTCTTACTATGTTATAGAGCACCTGATTATGACATCGAACATGTAAACAAGCTAAATACATTACTAACATGGGCTGCATCCTGCCCATACCCATTTATCTTTCTTGGTGATTTCAATCTACCTCATATTGACTGGACCCTAAATGATTGTACAACTGAAATCATACACACAACCTTCTACAATGCTATTACAAATCTGGGACTGGAACAACTAGTAACCAACAACACTAGACTAAACAACTGCCTCGATCTCATCTTCTGCAATAGTTTGAATTTAATTTACGGAATACAAACTAAAGAACCCTTTTCCAGCAGTGACCACAATATGATTGACTTTTGTCTCAACATACACCCACACAAAAATCACCACAATGATGTAATCCCCAATTGTAACTTCAAAAAAGGCAACTATGATCTTATAGACAACGATCTCTCATCCCTTGATTGGCAATCTCTATTCACTGGATGCAATACTGTTGAAGACCATTACAACATATTTTTACTTGAAGTCAAAAGAGTCATCAAACTATATGTACCAACAACAACTCCCAAAACAAAACAAAAAAGCAGATTACCCATAACAATAAGGAAACTTCAATCCAAAAGAGATCACTCTGGCAGAAAAACAAATCTGGTCACGTTGCCAATTTCAAAAGCCGATACAAAAATTTATGCCACCAGATAAAGACCGAATGCATCAATTATCACATTAAACAAGAGGAAAACCTTCTAAGCACCAATTCCACCCGTGCTTTTTACAATTTTGTAAACAACAAACTAAAAGACTCAAGGTCTATCCCACCCTTGATAGAACCTGATGGTAAAGACTGCAACGACGACACCATTAAAGCCAACATCTTTAACACATTCTTCGGCTCAGTATTTGTAAACAGCAATGGATCATACCCAGTATTTCCTAGCCGTACCACAGATAACAACAATGATCTAATACATATCGATTTTACAGAAGACAATGTTGAAAAAGCACTACGCAATCTAAAACCATCTCTATCTATTGGACCGGATGGAATATGTGCCTACTTCTTAAAAAAAGCTATCCACTGCCATAGCCAAACCTCTAAGCATAATCTTTGAAAAATCTTTCAGGACCAGCTCCTTGCCTAACCTATGGTCACAAGCCACAGTCATCCCCATCTTCAAAAGGGAGACCCAAGCCTAGTTGAAAATTACAGACCAATCTCCTTATGCTGCGTCACCTGTAAAGTCATGGAATCAATTATTAACCAATCCATCATCCTCCACTTAGAGACAAACAACCTACTCTCCAATAAACAATTTGGTTTCAGAAAAAAACTATCCTGTAATCTGCAACTCTTACACTGCAAAAACATATGGACGACACAACTCGACCAGGGCAAAGCAATAGACGCAATCTACATAGACTTCTGTAAAGCCTTTGATTCAGTGGTACACGACAAACTACTCCTAAAAATAAAATCCTATGGTATCTCTGGACAACTGAATAACTGGATAGAAGCATTCCTGGCAAACAGACAACAAATAGTAAAAATTGGGAGCGTCCTATCAAATTCTGTACCTGTCAATAGTGGTGTCCCCCAAGGCAGTGTTCTAGGACCAACTCTCTTCATACTCTACATAAATGACCTCTGTGATCATATTAAGAGCAATTGCGTTCCCTTTCGCTGATGATGTAAAGCTGTTCAATACCACAGACAATACTGCTACCCTACAAAAAGATCTTGACTATGTATCAGAATGGTCAAACAAATGGCAACTTCAAATCTCAACAAATAAATGCTCTGTCTGACATATTGGCAAAAAAAATCAGAAAATAAAATATAAGCTGAATAGTCAAGATCTTGTTGATGACCCAAGCTCTGTAAAGGACCTTGGAATACTCACCTCTAATGATCTAAGTGCTAGAGCCCACTGCAACTACATAGCCAAAAAGGCATTAAGAGTTGTTAACCTAATCCTACGTAGCTTTTTCTCTGGTAATATCACACTACTAACCAGAGCGTACAAAACATTTGCTAGACCAATACTCGAATACAGTTCATCAGTCTGGAACCCACATTACGTATCTGATATTAGCACAATTGAGAAAGTCCAGAAATATTTCACAAGAAGAGTTCTCCACTCCTCTACTCGTTGTAGAATACCTTATGCCACCAGACTTGAAATTCTAGAACTAGAAAACCTTGAATTACGCCGTCTTCGGTCTGACTTAAGCATGGTATATAAAATCATACATTGCAATGTCCTACCTGTCAATGAATACTTCAGCTTCAACCATAACAACACAAGAGCACACAATAGATACAAACTCAAAGTTAACCGCACCAAACTTGATTGCAGGAAATACGACTTCAGCAATAGAGTGGTCAATGTCTGGAATACTCTACCCGACTCTGTAGTTTCTTCCCCAAACCCCAAAAACTTTAACCTTAGACTGTCTACTATTGACCTCACCCCTTTCCTAAGAGGTCTGTAGGGGGGTGCATAAGCGCACCAACGTGCCTACTGTCCCTGTCCTATTGTTTCTCTTATTCTTTTATTTTTCTTATATGTACCCATTTCATGTATTCACAACTATGTATACACTTATACTTATTATCTTGTAAACAATTGGCAAATCAAATAAATAAAAAAATAAATAAATACTAAAGAGGCAGCAATATAATACAACTCCCAATTTGGAAGTGCCAGTCCTCCCCTGCTCTTCATATCCTGCATTCCCTTTAAATTTATTCCAGGTTTTTTTCCCTTGCCAAATAAATTTAGCAGTTATTTTGTTGAGTTCTTCAAAAAAATATTGTGTACTTTAATTGGGATCGTCTGAAATAGATATAGAAATTTTGGAAGAATATTCATTTTAATGGCAGCGATCCTGCCTAATAATGAAAGTTGCAACTTACCCCATGATTCTAAATCCTTCTTTACTTGTTGCATCAATTTATCATAATTATTTTCCTTGAGTGTCTTACAATGTGCTGTCAACCATATTCCTAAGTATTTAACTTTCTTTGTCACTTGTATTTCCATAACTTCTTCTAACTCTATTTTCTGTTTTTCTGTTAAATTTTTAGTCATTAATTTAGTTTTCTTCCTATTAAATCACCCTATTGTTTTAATTAGCCATTATAAGATTGTAAATTGGCTAATTTTAAAGGAAAAGACACATACAGTGCCATATTTTGTCACTTGTGTCTGGTTAAAGCTGCAGCACATAAGATTTTGGCAATATTGGCTGCCTTAGCTTTTCAAACAATTACTGTAACTTAGCACAATGATTTGGCACCCTCTTCCCATCATTGACTTTACCAGCATCATATAATGGATTCCCAGAACATATTGCCTTTTTTGTTCCTCATATAAACAACACAATTCATCAGGCCAACAGAATTTCTAAAACTATAACTTGATAATCAATGACCTAAATGACACTCCTACATCATACTGAAAGAAAGTCAATATACTAACATCTGCACAGAGTAACTCTGCTACTCTGTTCCAGTCAACTTTTATTACTAGTGTGATGTTTAGAGCTTTTGTGTTGCATGTACCATATTTTGCAACTTCCTTTGTAATAGCCCTTATCCCTCTGTCTCGTTTTATATACTTAATTTAAATTACAGAAATCTAACAGATAGATAGGTACAGTATAGATCAATATAGCAAGGTTCAGATGTTTTTACGAAGCTTTTTCAGCTTGACTCACACAGCTAATAATACGATCATATCATCTCCATTATTAAAAATATAATAATCCATTTATCCTTATGTATCACATTGCAGGGAATGACCATAGCTTTAAATGTTTTGCTGAAGAAACAATATTTTTTAAAGAAAGTCTTCATCAAGGTAGCAGTTGTGGGGAGGAGCATTTGATATGCAAATATGTTTGAAAATGATGTTCTATTTAAGAAAAAATATTTGATTTATAACTTTTGGCATTTTCACTGAAAACAACTCTCAAATGAAGCATGAAAAAACAATAGGGAGAAAATCCATATGTTCCTGTTCACTATGTATATAATTCATTTTCACTGTAGCAAATTGCAAAAGTTTCCTCAGGGAAGAAAATGTCCCTTATTTAATGGCTAGTAGAAATGCTGCTTATCTTCTCTCATATTCCTATTTCCCCTGATGGTAATTTCTTTTATCTATGATATACCTACTCAGCAGATGTGGTATTCAGCAGGTTCTGACCAGTTCTGGAGAACCAGTAATGGAAGTTTTGAGTAGTACGGAGAACCGGCAAATACCACCTCTGACTAGAGATTTTACAGTATCCTTCCCCTGCCACACCCACTAAGCCACGCTCACAGAACCGGTAGTAAAAAAATTTGAATTCCACCACTGCTTTTCAGGTATATTGGACTAAGAGTGGGAATTTTTTATTGCATGTTTACTACTTGTTAGGAAAGTACAACTAACTTTTCTCCTTCACAAAGAAAAGACTTGTAAGTATCTGCGGTCATTATTTATTAGACAGTAATTGTAATAACACTGAATATTATATTGTTTTGAAATAAGAAAACAGAAGCTGGCATTGAAGAACTGCCATCTTATTACTGCTGTGTCATTGAAATCCACAGAGGCCATCAGTTTTAGCCACTGTATGAATCACAGCAGCAAGGCTTTTGACTTGGAGTGATTTTATCATATCAGCAACCATAATAAATTCAATTTTAGTTATAATTCTATTATAAATTATAGTTTATTTAAATTATACAATTATATTTATATAAATTGTACAGTTTGTATAATACAGAACAGTTTGTATAAATTATATAAATTATAGTTTAATTATAGTTTTAAGTAGCATCAAACTATTAATTATTGCTTGAATCATGTTCTTTACATTTTCTCTTCTTTTGATTGAATATATGGCTACAAGTTAGTGTGAATCATTAACATATAACTTTCATAATATTATATTAATAGTTTTGGAATATGTTCAGGTCAACAAATATAAATGCATCAAATAAGTGAATATACATTAATATTTATAAAACATCTCACATTTTCCAGGTTATTATTATATAATTATAGAAATTTCCTCTTAAATAGGAAAATACCTATTTAACAATTGAAAATTCCTTTTAAATATAAAAAATTGTATATTGAGTTTTAGTCAAAATGTATCTATGAAGATACCCCATTAGAATGAATGGAGTATACAGTATGTCTGATGCAGTATATACAGGCCTTTGTTCTTAATTGGGAGTTTTTTTATATAGGTTTTGTGTAAAGGAATTTTAAAACATGCTTATCCTATTAATTTCAGCATAGATTATTTAATAAAGTTTGTAACATAAGATTCTATTAAACTTTGAGTAGTTTGCAGTATGGACATTTGTATTGTATAAAGAAATAATATTTTAACATATTGCTGTCATTATGAATAATTTTTCCTTAATATCTAATAGCTTATTTGCAGGACAGTATTTTTTAAAGAAGAATAAATTCTTTGACTAGATGTTGTTATCTATCAATCAGTTGTCACTATAGTGTTCATATGTTACTTATCACTGTAGTATCTAAGTACTATACAAAGGCATAAAACATGGTTAGGACTGACAGAAGCAGTTGGTTCAACATCTAGCTCAGCATGAGCAGGATCCTTACTGGGAGAATAATGCTAGATATCAGACAGAACTCTTATTTTAATGTTGCTCCTTGGAGCATCTTGTCAACAGTTTGCTGATGCCTATAGATTTACCAAAGCTGCTGTCAAAAGCTGTGTTTTTAAAGCAGTAATGATGACAAATCCATGATCAAAGTTTCCTGGGAATATAGATTCTAGGATCTTATTAATTGGGAAATGCTTAATGTTTCCGCTCTCAGTTTTGAGAAAGTCATTATGATTTTAATTGCATTCCTTTACACAATTTACATTGTGGTTTTCTTTTTCAAATGATACTAAATGTCACATTCACAAAATTCTGTACATTGTGGACATCTTCATGTGACATGGAAAATGTAGCCTTATTTACAATATAGTTGTTGGGGCAATTGTAGAGCATCAAGACTAGTCTTAATCATGAAGAATGTGAAAACTTAAATCTGGAAGAATCCAAAAGATCATAGCAAAATCTTATGATCAAACTTATGTATTAAGAAACGTTCTAGTGAAGCAAGAAGTTTTTGCACTCCTGGGAGAAGTATACACTTCTTGCATCAGATTGAAAATCTGTGGATAAAGGAAAACATGGCATATTAAGAAATTAAATTTGAATGTGGAGCTTCTAGATATGATCAGCTGAACATTTGTATGGGACATTTGATTTTCAGAATTTGATTTTCATTTGTATTAACAAACAATACCAAGCAGATATAGAATAATGCAGTTGGAAGGAGATTTAATGTTCTACTTTAACCTTCTGTTCAGTGAAGGATTTTCTTGCACATGATGAACATTTCACTGGTCCACTGATCAGGCTACCACAGAACAAAATTTCACCATACTTAATGTCATTTTTAACTAGATGAGAAAATTGGCAACTTCTTCTCAATTTCAGATTCTTGATTTCATTAGAACAAGGAAATGCCTTCTCCCAGTATCTGGTTGCAAACTTTCCCATAAGGAAAGATTCAGTAAGCTAGAAATGTTACTGGAAACAAAAGAACTGAAAAGCACAGTTGCCCTGAAAAGGAAAAGAACATGTTCTCTCTCTTCCATCTTGATTATTTTAAGGAAGAGGTTTTGGATGTACTTAACTTCCTTGCTATACCCATCCATAAGTGAGTAAGCACACCCACGTCCACATATACTGTAGGCATGCAACAGACCCCATCCTTTCTACATTTTCAGCCTTCCCTTCCCCACCCAGTCTTCTATCCAGTGCATCCTTGTTTTTATGAAACTTATTTCAAAAGGAGGAGGGAGGAGAAAGTTAATCAGTTCACTAGTGGCCTAGCATGTTCAAGTATTTGCCAATTTAAATAAATAATGTCACCAATCTATTATCTTAGGAAAAAATGCAAAGTGATTGTGAAAGATGCCAATCGGCAGCAAGTACCAATGAGAACAATCCTAGTGAAGAGATGAATTGCCCACAATGAGATGAAATGAATTTCAGCAAACGGCATTCATTTTGCCATCCCAATGGTGAAAAACAGTATTTTTGATAAAAAAAAGAAAGCTAGCAAAAAGAAAAAGAAAAGAAAAGCTAGTAGAGCTGGTAGAAAGCACAGAGGATGAAAGAAATATCCTGGTACCCTAAACTGAAGAAGCAATACTGAAAATAAATAAAGGATTCCTTATATGACAATCAGTTTTCTGACCCAATTTGCTTTACTGTAAAGTATTCTAAATGCTTTTAGGAAATTGTGCCTGAATGCTAGTGCTAGTTGAATAAAACCCAGTCCTTCTTCTTCTTTTTTTAAAAAGCCCACTTCATAAGGTTCTTCTTTATTCTAGGGACCACCAAAGGAAACATACTGAGAACAAAGACATTTCTAAAAAAAATTCTCCCTGAATTTCACCTCCTCCATCATCTGAAGAAGGTATAGTTAGAGCCCACAATTAGCCAGCAGGCTTCCACATCTACTACAGCTCTTTCTTCTTGTTATTATCACTCTAAATCATTTGTTGATTTAGTAAATATTATAACTGTGCATTTTTTGAATGGGAGCTTCAATTTGAAAAAGGCTTATGTAAACACTCCTTTGAAGCTGTTTCTTAAAACAGCATCTCCACCTCCACTTTTAAAGAGAAAGTGTATTGTTCCAAGCCTTTTATCCAGCAGTTTTTGTACTTGGATCAAAAGCTTAGAATGGCACAATGTGTTTAATTGATGAGAATTACATGGCCTTCTCTTCTCAATAAGAAGAATCATATTCCCTCTGTTTAGCCAAACCTTGTTAAGGAAAAATGCAATTGGCCAGCACATGCCACATACAAAGGGCTACTACACAACTTATTTAGTTATATATTTATCCACTTACTCATACATTTGTTTTATTTTCAGTATATATCAAATTTATTCAGTTATCCATCTCACGTGATTCTGGGTGGCATATTACAAATATATAAAACAATAAAACATACAGAAAAACCAGTTATTATTAAATAGTTTAAAAGTATTCATCACATAAGAAATTAAATTATCATCAAATCATAAGATTAGCATAAGAGGTAGTTCCCTGAAACCAACAGCCTTGATGTCACAAGCCAGGCCTTGAGAGACTTCTGGAAAGTACTTAGGGTTACAACTGATCTCACTGGGGGACGGGAATGTCCCATAAAACAGGGAGTGCCAAGTGTAATTCTCTAACATACAGAACCTGCACATGGCTCTTCTGCCATACGTGATATGATGGGAAGAAATCAGTGGTCCTTCAAACAACCCAACCCTATGCAATGAAGGACTTTAAAGGTCACATGTTGAATTGGATCCAGAAGCAGACTGGTAACCAATGCAGCTCATGAAACAGAAGTGTAATCTGTGCTGTTCTAGAAGCACATATAAGTGCCCACTTCACTGAATTTTGTACCAGTTGAAAATTTCAAATATTATTCAATCAGGAAGTGATTCAATCAGGAAGTGACTAGGACATGAATGACTGTGAGCAAAGCCCACTGATCCATGAATGGGCACAATTAGTATATAATGTGAAGTTGTGCAAAGGCCTTCCTAGACACAACTAAATAGAAGTGGTGAGTCCATGAGGACCTAAGATTGTACACCAGATTTGTCTGAGGCAGTGTAACTCCATTCCAGCATGGACAATGGCATAGTCCTAGAAATGGAAGATCCCAAAACCCAAAGCCACTCAGCCTTGCCAAACTTCACTTAAGGCCTATTATTCTCCATCCAGACCCTTACAGTCTCCAGGCACTGGAATAAGATATTCATGATAGGGTAAAGCTAAAATTTCCCTTTCCAGTCACATCCAATTCTAAGAGTACAATAGAACTCATTTCTGTTTCCTAGCTGAGGGAGCCAGCATTGTCCAAAGATGCTTCTGTGATCGTGTGGCCTGCATGGCTACATGCCAAAGCACATGGAATGCTGTTAACTTCCCACCAAAGTGGTACCTATTTATTTATTTGCGTTTGCGTGCTTTCAAATTGCTACGTTGGCAGAACCTGGAGCAGGAATGGGCATTCACTCTGTCACATGGTACTTGTGTCTTAAACTGAAAATTTTTCAGTCAACAGCCCCTAGGCCATTGCACCCCTAAGGCATCACATCATTGCTTAATTCTCCAAGGACAAAGCGATATTTGGGCATCATCAATATGCCAAACCACCTCATGTAGATGTTGAAGGAGGGTGGAGAGCACCAAACCCTGCAGTACCCGACATAGTAGGACTGAGGGTAGGATCTCCCCAATCACTGACTAGAATTGACTCCCCACTGACTAGAATTGACCCTGGAAAAATGAAGTGAAACACAATCCAGAAGGATACTATGGTTCATTGTATCGAACATTAGAGAGTGGTAAAATAAGTCAATTATTTTGTCTCACATTTCAACAAAAGTTTAAACATGCTAGCAACAATATGTCCATTAAGTTTCCATTACAAACTTAACCTTGAATTGTTTAAAGCTGTAAAATATTTTAAACTTTTTTGATAGTAGCATAGTGTGATTGGCCTAGAAGGTTGAGAAGTTGAGAGTTCAATCCTAAACTATAGAAGATGTTTCTGTATTAGGGTGCAAAAAGAAAATATCGTCTGTAAACTCTGTGTAGGTGTCAGCAAGGGCATCCAGCCAGTAAATGCTGACCTCCATTCAGTCACCCAACTCCACCCTGAATAAAGGGATTAAAGGATTGTAAAAAGAAAAAAAAACTTTTCTGTAAGTGGTAGATATGAAAACTATTGCCAGGTATATCGTCATTTTGTCAAATCTTCTCTTGATCTTATAATCCCTTTGATTCTCTTGATTTTACAATCCCTTTGAAAAAATTCTAACACATCACACTAAGTTAACCATGTATGTTTATTTATAATTTCTCATCCATACAATGCTTCTTGTGCTGAAAACCACAGAACTGTTTAAGTATATGAATTAAGTGTATATTTAAAAGTCTGTAGAGATTCTCAGTCATCCAGGTCATGGTTATCCCAAAGGTGCTTTTTCAGGAGGCAACTGGACTTTCTTGTTTTCTTTTGAAAATGTTTTGCTTCTCACCCAAGAAGCTTCTGCAAGGAATATAAATCCTTCCACTCCCCACTATCCTGTCAGAACTGAAGAAGCTTCTTGAATGAGAAGGGAAACATCTTCAAAAGAAAACAAGAAAGTCCAATTGCCTCTTGAAAAAGCACTTTTGGGATAAGTGTATATTTATTCCATACTCTTAAGAATGGTTACCTCACTTTGTCATATCATAGATATCGATGCCACCCAAATCTTAGATCATCTTCTAAGTCCAATACCTTTCTATATCTTAGCATCACAAACCCTTTCATGCAAACTAAACAGCAAGTAACAAAATATACTTTTAAATATACTGATCCTCCTCTTTCATTTGCATCTTGTAATACCTCATATTTATCTTGTATTTTATTCCACTGTCATACAAATTTAGATGTATCTTTCCGCCATTGTTTAATGATAAGTTGTCTTGTTTGAAACAAAAAGAATAGCATTCTAGATAAAGTATTTGTCTTAATCACAGAAATTATCCCCAATTTTTATTCTTTATTACAACTATTTATTTTCAGTTTTTATTTGCTCTCCCCACTCTCCACCAGAGTAATAAAGGGAATGACAACTTTTTCAGGAAACAGATACAAGCTGAATATAGCAGAAATTATCCAACTTTTTAAATGTTTTTAATGTCAGCTGTTAAAAAGCTGATTTGGGAATTAGAAAAAGAATGTGGAATTAATGACAAGGCTTATCTTATCATTCAATAAATCAGTATCATAAATATGAATATGAATCTAAATGTGAACAAACAAAACATTTTAGGCCAATGTACTACTTTAAAAGCTATTCTGTAACATCTATACTTTTTTATGTTTGTGACTTAATCCTTCTCTTGAAACGCTAGTTTTAGAGGACTATTTCTTTTTTATTGCTGCACTATTAAATAAAGTTTAAAACTGTCCAAAAATATTAAGCAAAAGCTTGGTCTAATATGAAATTATTCAAGATTAGAGGGAAATGATGCTTTTACCTATTAATGAGAGTTTGAAACGTATCCTCCTGAGTGAGATTTAACTTCATGATCTCTGTTTTTGATTATCATATATTCAGTTTGAAGATGATGACAGACTGAAACAGAAAGTGAAAGATTCCTTTTTTCAAGGTTTTTTTTTTATTTGAGAAAATAAAAGTATGGATATCAAACGGAGGTTCCAGACTCTTTTTATTAAGTAATTATATTCCTTTCTGTAAATCTTATTCCTTATTCTACTGTTCCCTTTTGCAATATTTCATAGTGCACTAGTGCATTAGTGCATAGTGCACTATTTCAAAAGTAAGGTTCTATATTTTTGGCAAGAAAAACAAAATGCACAGGTACATTAAATGTGGTAGCTCATTCAATAGTAGTAACTGTGAGTGGGATCTTGGAGCCCTAGTGGACAATCATTTAAATATGAGCCAGCAGTCTGCTGCAGCTGCCAAAAAAGCCACCACAGTTCTAGGCTACATAAACAGAGGGATAGAAACAAGATCACGGAAGTGTTAATACCACTTTATAACACCTTGGTAAGGCCACACTTGGAATGCTACATCCAGTTTTGGTCACCAGGATGTAAAAAAGATGTTGAGACTCTAGAAAGATGCAGAGAAGAGCAACCAAGGTATTTAGGGGACTGGAGGTTAAAACTTATAAAGAACAGTTGCTCGAATTGGATATGTTTAGTTTAATGAAAAAGAAGGACTACTGGTGAAATGATAGCAGTGTTCCAATATCTTAAGGGCTGCCACAATGCACAGGGAGTCAAGCTATTCTCCAAAGTATCGGAAGGCAGGAGAAGAAGCAATGGATGGAAACTAATCAAGGAGAGAAGCAACTTAAAACTAGGGAGAAATTTCCTGACAGTTAGAACAATTTATCAGTGGAACAATTTGGCTCCAGAAGTTGTAAATTGTCAAACACTAGAAGTTTTTAACAATAGATTGGATAACCATTTGTCTGAAATAGTATAGTGTTTCATGTCTAAGCAAGGCATTGGACTAGAAGACCTCCAAGGTCCTTTCCAACTCTGTTTTCTATTCTATCTATTATGTTCTGTTCTGTTCTGTTCTGTTCTGTTCTGTTCTGCTCTACTCTGCTCTGCTTTGTTCGTTATTTCTACCATGTTTCTCATATTATAAGGCCGGGTCTTATCGTTTTTTTGAGCCCTGAAAAAATGGCTAGGACATCTTTTCGGGGCTGAATTAATTTCTCCCCACGTGCAGACCCAGGTCAGTGGGCAGCCACGCCTCACCACCAGCATTTCAGCCACTTCTTGGGTGGGGGAGCCACCTCCGTAACTTCCACAGTTCCCACTGCTGCTGCCACTGTTGGAGACGGCGCTGGCGAGAGAGGGACAGCTGCAGCTCAGCCTGGGTGCACTTGGAATGTAGGAATGGGATGTGCACCAGGACTTTTGGAAACTTGCAAAGCCTGAGACTGGAGCACCAAGGGTAGCAGCGGCAGAGATGCTCATTCAGCTCTTCTCACACCCAACCAGCCACTCAGGATTAAATGAAAATGCACCGCACGGTACTCTCAGGTAACTCAAAATGTTTTTTCCACTGTTGTTGCAGGGACGGGGATGGGGGAAAAAGTGGGAGCGACTCAGATGCTGTTGTTGGAGACGGCACTAGTGAGAGAGGCACCAGTGCTGGTGGGAACTGTGGAAGCTTCGGAGGCTCGAGAAGCAGCTGAAACACTGCTGGCAGACATCCACACTGCCGCTGCCTGCCCACTGACCTGGGTCTGCAGCAAAGGTGCTTGGTGGGGATAGGGAGCCCTCCGCGCTCTGCATGATCAGCCGTTAGGAGCGACTGGTGAGGTGTGGCTGCCCGTGGGGCGCTTCTAACGGCAAGTCCCCCCTGCCCTTCCCCCATTTCACATGTTTTAAAATAGGCCTAAATTTGGGGGAGGGGCTTAATTTCATTTTATGCCTAGAAAACATTCTGGGACTTCCTATTGGGGGGGTGTATTGTTGGAGAAACACGGTATTTATCTTTGAAAATTAGTTAACCGTAACTGTTAACAAAAATATAATAGGAAATTTTAAATATAGTTTACATGGAACCACAGGAATGAAACGTGATTCTAAAAGCATGCAACTCAGTGGTGGTATGCTGCCGGTTTGCACTGGTTCAGCTGAACCGGTAGTAAAAAAAAAAAAAGCCTCTGACGATCAGCTGAAATGAGGAAAAAAATCAGCTGAGAGGAGAAAGAAGAGAAATATGCCGGGTGGCCCTCACACCCACCCCTGTGATTTTCTGTTCTTTATCCTCTCACCTGATTGGCACCACAGGCCTCAGCTGCTGTGGGGAAAGCTGTGGATGCGTGTTAGGTGCACACACACACACGTGATCGCCGAACCGGTAGTGAAACAGGTAGGATCCCACTGCTGATGCAACTTGATTCTAACCTTAAATTACTGAAGCCAAGGTTTGATTATTAGAATAATCAAAATAGTTGGGTCATATTGTTCTCATTAATTCAACTTAGACAAAATAAATGTTCCACTTAAATAGTATTTAGAGGTTTACTAGATTTCCAAGCAAAACACTTCATAAGCATCTGAAATATTTATCAACTTCTAAAGAACTTAGGTCTTCTCTTTAACAGAAACCTTTTGATTTACTTTTCCAACAGCTATCAGCATTGATAACTCTAATGTCATTTTGAGAACTTCCTCCTTCTGATGTATCAGATCAAAAGTACAAGAGAAATAACTATAATACATAAATTTTCAGTGTAATATAAAGCAAACAGTGGCAGCTCTGTGCATTGGGTCATTTGTATTATGAGAAACAGCCGTGAAATTAGCAGTAATGAGGCTTGTTAGAAGCTGCAGCCATTGCCTTACTTCATGTAATGAAGTGTTTTTGCCATCATCCTGACAAAGTCTCAAAAGTTTTATTTTGTTTTCTATGATTACTGTATATACTTAGTTTAGGCACTGTTGATCAAACTGTATATTTCAATTCAACTCTGAGTATAAAGATACATGGTAAAAGTATGTATATATTGCTGTAAGGAAAAAATATTTTGAAAGACTAAAGAAAGAGAAAGGTTATAATATAAAGCTAAAATGACAAGATTAAAGGTTATCAAAGTTGACAGAGTTTAATAAGATTGTTTTAGATTTCTTTCCTTTGTTAAAAATATTTCACCTAAGGGCCTACTAGCTTATTACAGAATGACCCCCTCTTTTTTTTTACTATTGATAACATATAAGTTATTTACACAAGCTTAGAGATATGACCTTAACCTAAAATCTAATATCTCTTTTAATGTCATTTTTGCTCCTTGTTAGCTCCAGAATTTTGTTGAACTGAAGGAGAAAACTGAAGGAGGAAACTATATGAAGACAGTCTATTTTGAATGTTTACCAGCCTCCTTCTAGTGCAGGACTGTAAAACTCCCAGCCCATGGGCCAGATGTGTCACTTGCTGGCCATGCCCCTGCCCAGTTTAGCTCAGGGGGGAAAAGTCCTGATATGTCACCTGATGCCATCGTGATAATGTGAGTTCGACACCTGTGTTCTAGTGCATAAACCTTTTATTTTAAACTAAATTATCTGCTGAAGTATAATTAATAGCATTGATAACTGTTGAAGCTGTACAACATTTAGCCAGTTAGGACTAGGTTAGTAAGGTGGATAACATGGGTCTTGCTTCAAAATAGATTTCTCCTTGAGATTGGATTATCCTCATTTGTCCAATCACAAGGTTTTTTTTGAAGAGAATGGGGAGAACCAATAACTCATTCTTAGCAGTTCCAGGAAGAAATTATATGTGTCCCTTATCAACCAAACTTGTCAAGGACTACATTTTCTTTTATGAAAAAGATGAGTGAGTTAATCTTATATAATTTTCTTCAACAATCCATTTAAGAAAGGACGTCATTACTCCTTGTAACTATCCATTCTGTTTTCACAAAAGCTCTTCAGCTTATCTGCTTGAAGTTTTCTAAAAATAATTCCTCATTCTAGAAGTTTATTTCTGCACATGTCATTACATTTTGTCAAAATGCAAAACAAAATAGGATTAAATAATACAGTATCATTTTGATTTTAAAAGCTTAAGGTTCCTGTGCAAACTTTTATTCAATTTATCATGCTTTCTCTGTCTATAGCAATATTCAATAATAAATTTCATACCATTGTGATAAAAAAACCAAGAAGTTTATAGAACTATGTTCGTGTGAGGAGATAATGTGCATGTATGTGCAAGAAAGTGAGATAGAAAAAAACAAAGTTAAAAATCAAGTTTCCCAAATAACATTTCAAAATTTGCACAAGTCAGGATGACCTGTTGCCTCTTTGCAAACAATTGCCAAGAGGCTGTGTTCTTGTCAGAACTCAGGTTCAAGTCATAAAGCAAGTTGCATGATCTTTCCTGTATATTTATTTTCATTACAACACCCACTAATGTTAGGTAATAATAGCAAAAGAAAAATCAAATTTTATTTTTAATATCTAGAGTGCTAAACATGAATTCAATCTATATATTGAATGAAACAGGATGTACAAATATTGAACATCAGCACAACCTATAAGCAAATGGAGTAATTAGTTTTGTACTTAAATGTACTCAATGTTTATACAAAGCTAAATTAATTCAGTTAGATTTAAAAAGGAATTTGAATTGTTCATTTTTTCTCTCTCTTCAATATAGATAATTGCAGAATAGCTGGAAGATACACATGTTCTAAGTCCTATTTCTAAAGGAGTGCTTTCTTTTCACTATTCCATATACGATTTATTGTCTCTATTTAGTATATTTTATCACTTTTTAAATAGCTTTTGGCAAATTACCAGTGTTATAGGATTTACCTGTCCAAAAGAAGTGTTACAGCACTGAAATAGAATCAACCAATCAATCAATAAACAACACCTGGAAGGCATAGTTCCAGAACATGGTTGCTTTTCAGTAGCTTTTATTGGACATGTTCCAAAGATAGTCAAGTCTAAGGTATTGTTTAAAGGAAATCCCCTTTCTGCCTCTGTGTTACATCACTATATCTTATGATTGTTATTTAACAGTTCTGGAACATTTGATTTCTGCTACTTTTCAAAAGAATTTCTTTCTTGGTAAAATAAAAAAATAGTTAGAATAAAGTATTGAAAATTATATTCCTATTCAAATCTGATATTTAAAGTGAATAGGAACTATAACTAATTAATCATACCTCTTTAGATATTTGTGTATATTTTTATTTAGCTTCTTTAACTGATTGTTAGAAATGCCAATTGAAGATACTTACCTGCCTAAGGTGATGCTGATATGATCCAATTCTGATTTGCTAAAGCCAACAGTCTATCTATATAGTGTATCTGGTGTCTGTGGGAAAATATGCTTGCTTCTTGCCATGAGAGCCAGATTTAAGATTTTGTGGGTGTGGCAAGTGCTAACATAAGACTGACCACCAACCCAGTGCACAACAAACCTATGATAAAAAGTGTCCTCTTTGACAGAAGGTGGGAATACATGTAAAATAAAGTATATCTTTGTCAATTGATGAAGATCATGTGAACTCTAAAGACTTAAATAATGGCTCATTAAATAAATAAATAAATAAACATATAAATAAATTATAACAGATAAAGCAGTCTGAAACTTTGAGAAGCTCTTCAGATTTTAAAGCTCTAGGTTGTAATATTTGGGTCTGACTTTTTGCTATCTTTTGTAATATTTGGGTCTGACTTTTTGCTATCTTTTGCTCCTTTTGCTGTCTCACTGGGAAATTATTCTTATTCCCTTTAACTGAATTATTATCTTTCTGATTGAACTACACTTGCAGTGATTCAATAGGAATGGAATACTCCTGTCTTTTCTATGCCTGTCTTTCGTATATAGACATGCTTTATACTTAGCAAATAGATATTTTCCTAGTTTAGAAATGCCTAGATAAAATATCTATCTGTTTTTTGAAATAAAGCATACGAAGAATAAAAGACATTTAATTTACAGACAGGGATATCCCACTCTTTCATTCCATCTTTCACTCCTGTGCATGGTAACTGTAAGCTTCAAGTGACTTCTTCCTAATGGTAGGAAAATTCCTATCCCTTTAAAACAACTTTAAATATTGCTATGAAAATACCAACCTCTTTGGGTTAATTCTTTCAGAGTAGTATATTCCCTTTAAACACTTTCCCTTTAAAATTTTACCAGGGAGGATGGTATTTAAAGGTGATCACCCTGGTTCTCCTTCAACAAATATCAAAGTCTTCCAGGTTATGAAGATTTGGTGAACGCTTAGGAAAGCTGAGAAGCTTTTAGGGAGTCATGACTTGTATGTGCTGCTGTACATCTTTTTCATGCTGCTTTAGCCAAATGAAAGCAAACTATTTCAAGCTGATGGCACTGAATACAATAACCTAAAGCCAATTTGGCATAGTGGTTAAAGTATTTGATTAGAAACCAGGAGACCATGCATTCTAGTCCTGCCTTTGGTGTGAAGCAAGATGGTCCAGCTTCTCAGTTTAGACTGTGGGAATCCACCTCCTATCCTAGAAGAATGAAATATTTTGAGGAATATTTTTTAAAGGCAAGATAAAATATTTTCCCTAAAAGAGAAATAAAAAAAATCTTCAGGGAGACAGAAACTCAGAGCCCCCCTCTTCCCAAGCAGATACAGAGCTGGGGCAGCTTTTAGAAATGCAGATATGGTAATTCATTACTCCCTGCAGCAAATTCTGAATAAAGGCAGATTAACCCTCGCCCAAGAGCCAACACAGGGCAAAGCCATTAAGCCACAATAGCAATTATTGCATCACCCTCCAAACTTCAACCAAACTTAGCTCAGACAAACACCTAGGTGTTGTACTTTACCTATAGAGCCAGCTATGACCCCTACATAATCCTTACATGGCACCATGGGAGCCAATAGAATATATGTTCTTGCACACGAACTGGAAGCTCAAGTGCAAATCTCAAAAGAAGGTATAAAATCCCCTCACTCTCAACTCCATGTGATCAGCTGCAGAACCCTGTGCTTGGTGGTTCTGCTTCATCATTGAACCATCTTTTCAATCAGCCTCCATGTTTCCAGTGTCTTTCTCCTGGCTTAGAACTGAACCAGATGGATACATCTTCCCACAAGACCTAGGAAAGAAATAATGGGAACCCTATTTTGAAATATTGGCAAGAAAACTTCAGGGATTTGTCCAAGAAATCATGAGAAGTCAAAACTGACTCAAAGGGACAAAAAAAAAAAAAGCAGTGTCCTTGGCACATTCTTAATTTCTTCCAGGTTGGTAGCTTCAGCAAAGGCAATCAAAAAGTCATCCAGCCTGGAATACATTCTTTAGCACTGGAAGCTTTCTTATGCAGCATTGCCCCTAAATAATCTAGGTCCCCTGAATTGTTTTGCTTTATTACAAGTGGAATCTTCACCTCAGCAAAGCAAATCAAATTGGCTCTGCAGCCTTAAATATTGCACTGAAACAAATCTGCTTTCACTTTGCACCTTTCAATCCTATTTTTTAAATTACATTTCAGCAGAAAATATGGTTTTACTCAAATAGGAGTTGATAACAGGACAGGTTAAATATACAGAGGTAATTTCTGATTCTTGGGATAATTGAGTATTGGCTTGTATACTTATTATTTCGTCTGCATTTTACTTTTTTTTCTGAATCTGAGCCCAGAATATCCACACTCTGTACCAAAAGCCATCTTAAATTTAGACTGAAGGCATAATTTCAAAATTTACTAGATGAATCATATGTGAGTCAAAGGAAGAATTATAGTCATGATAGAAAAAACATATTTTTCTGACATTAAAAATATAGGTTTTATCAATGAATGACAAGAGGAAACTATTATTCAGTATTTTAACAAACTTCTAAGAAAAAGTCTTTGGTACTCCTGTGAATTGTTTTTCTTGAGTTTTCTGTTACTTCATAATATTTTTATTAAAGTATAGTAAGCAGAAATATAGAAGGTATTGACAGCAGTGAATTTAGATTTGAGCCTTGGATTTACAAAATGGGTAAAAGTATTATTAAATCATTTGTAAATGTACAAAGGTGATTTAAAAAAAACATGAACAGCCTAGCAAAAATTTACAAAAGGTTTTACACTCATGATTTAATATGCAAGATACATAAGCTCATTAGTTGAGCTAAACCATTCAATAACACCTTTGGTAAACAATATATCCCTGCTTTAAACTTCTTTTCACTCTTTAAAGGCATGTCAGTGGAAGAGGGAACTGTTGAGTCTCTAAAGCTTTACTTTTAATTAGTCAAAAGAGCAGCTTTTCTGTTGCAATGTTATTGGCTATCATCATAGCAATTTTATAAAATAAATTACAAGTCAGTTATTTCCCATGATAACTGTCTGGTATTTAGAAAGTTGCAACATATTTTACCTATTGAAATTTGTATCAATGGTGAGTAGTAATAACTACCTTTTCTGATGAAAATTGTCAACTTTTTACAAATAGCTTGAAAATTCATTAATGATATTTGTGTAAACAACAAAATTAGATAATACCCAAAGGTCTTTACTGTCAATTTTAGAAGATTAGGGCACCACTGTTTATCTTTTTGTCAATGATTATATTTGTTTACTAGAGCTGTGCAACTGAAGCCAAGATTTGATTGAATTCATGATTCAATTTGAATACGAGATTCAAAGGCAACAGTTTGATAAAAACCAATTTGAGATCAGTTCAATAAAAGATATCATATGATACAGAAGCATCTGCTTCCTTTTTGGAGTGAATGGGATGAAAATCGGCTGAATGCAGACTTTTTAATGGACATTAACCCTAAACTGTTTCAGCCTGCTAGTTTGAAGGGGTTCATTGCAATATGTACTGTACTTTTTAAAGACAGAAATACTGAGATGAAGAGCAACATAGAAATCAAATCCAGCAAATAACAATAGAAAGTTGTGCTCAACTAGCACTCACAGAGTGTCCTACTTTAATTGAAAAAAATTAATTTCCAAAAGTTTAAAATAAAGTTTATAATAATTAAAAAGTCACTACCATCTGGCCACCTCTTTTCTGGTTTGTTGGCATGGCTCGTTGGAAAGTTTAACTTCTCCTCTGAATGACATACTCTGTGCTATCTGTACAGCAACTTTTTTTAAAAAAAATGAAAGAAACGAAACAGCTAATTTTGCAAACAGGCTGGAGCCGGAGAATAAAAGGGATTATATTGCAGATTGAAAGGATACAAGTGCATGGATCTGGGAAAAGGTAGGAATTACAAAGAAAGGCCAGCCAAATTTAAAGAAAGCAAAATAGTATAACTGAATCTCTGTCCCCACCAACCCACATCTTTCCCTGTTCTAAATAACTCTTGAAGTACAATCAATTTGATATATTTATTTATTTATTTATTTATTTATTTATTTATTTATTTATTTATTTATTTGGTTTGTCAATTGCTTACAAGATAATAGGTATAAGTAAAAACATAGTTATGAATACATGGATACATATAAGAAACATAAAAAAATAAAAGAAACAATAGGACAGGGATGGTAGGCATGTTGGTGCATTTATGCACGCCCCCTATAGACCTATTAGGAAAGGGGTGAGGTCAATAGTAGACAGTCTAAGGTTAAACTTTTTGGGGTTTGGGGAAGAAACCACAGAGTCAGGTAGAATATTCCAGACATTGACCACTCTGTTGCTGAAGCCGTATTTCCTGCAATCAAGTTTGGTGTGATTAACCTTGAGTTTGTATCTATTGTTTGCTCTTGTATTGTTATGGTTGAAGCTGAAGTATTCATTGACAGGTAGGACATTGCAATGTATGATTTTATATACTATACTTAGATCTGACCGAAGGTGGCGTAGTTCTAGATTTTCTAGGTCTAGAATTTCAAGTCTGGTGGCATAAGGTATTCTTCAACGAGTAGAGGAGTGGAGAACTCTTCTTGTGAAATATTTCTGGACTTTCTCAACTGTGTTAATATCAGATATGTAATGTGGGTTCCAGACTGATGAGCTGTGTTCGAGTATTGGTCTAGCAAATGTTTTGTATGCTCTAGTTAGTAGTGTAATATTACCACATAAAAAGTTACATAAGATTAGGTTAACAACTCTTAATGCCTTTTTGGCTATGTAGTTACAGTGGGCTCTAGCACTTAGATCATTAGAGATGAGTACTCCAAGATCCTTGACAGTTTGGATCATCAACAAGGTCTTGACTATTCAGCCTGTATTTTATTTTCTGATATTTTTTTGCCAATATGTAAGCATTTATTTGTTGAGATTTGAAGTTGCCATTTGTTTGACCATTCTGATACATAGTCAAAGTCTTTTTGAAGGGTAGCAGTATTGTCTGTGGTATTGAATAGCTTTACATCATCAGCAAAGAGAACGCAGTTGCTCTTGATATGATCACAGAGGTCATTTATGTAGAGTATAAAAAGAGTTGGTCCAAGAACACTGCCTTGGGGGACACCACTGTTGACAGGTACAGAATTTGATAGGACACTCCCAATTTTGACTATTTTGTCTGTTTGACAGGAATGCTTCTATCCAGTAATGCAGGTGTCCAGAGATACGGTAAGATTTTAGTTTTCGGAGTAGTTTGTCATGTACCACTGAATCAAAGACTTTACAGAAATCTATGTAGATTGCATCTATTGATTTGCCCTGATCAAGTTGTGTCGTCCATATGTTTTTGCAGTGTAAAAGTTGCAGATTACAGGATAGTTTTTTTCTTGAACCAAATTGTTTATTAGAGAGTAGGTTGTTTGTCTCTAAGTGGAGGATGATGGATCGGTTAATAATTGATTCTATGACTTTACAGGTGACACAGCATAAGGAGATTGGTCTGTAATTTTCAACTGGGCTGGGGTCTCCCTTTTTGAAGATGGGGATGACCATGGCTTGTGACCATAGTTTTGGCAAGGAGCTGGTCCTGAAAGATTTTGCAAAGATTATGCTTAGAGGTTCAGCTATGGCAGTGGATAGCTTTTTAAAGAAGTAGGCACATATTCCGTCCGGTCCAATAGATAGAGATGGTTTTAGATTGCGTAGTGCTTTTTCAACATTGTCTTCTGTAAAATCGATATGTATTAGATCATTGTAGTTGTCTGTGGTTTGACTAGGAAATACTGGGCATGATCCATTGCTGTTTACAAATCCTAAGCCAAAGAATGTGTTAAAGAGGTTAGCTTTAATGATGTCGTCGTTGCAGTCTTTACCAATAGGTCCTTTCGAGGTGGGATGGACCTTGAGTCTTTTAGTTTGTTGTTTACAAAATTGTAAAAAGTGCGAGTGGAATTGGTGCATAGAAGGTTTTCCTCTTGTTTAATGTGATAATTGGTGCATTCAGTCTTTATCAGGTGGCATAAATTTTTGTATTTTGAAGTTGGCAACGTGACTAGATTTGTTTTTCCGCCAAAGTGATTTCTTTTTGAATTGAAGCTTTCTTATTGTTATGGGTAATTTTTTTTCTGGTTTTGGGAGTTGGTATTGGTACATATAGTTTGATGACTCTTTTGACTTCCAGTAAAAATATGTTGTAATGGTCTTCTACAATATTGCATCCAGTGAATAGAAATTGTCAATCAAGGGATGAAAGATCATTGTTTATAAGATCATAGGTGCCTTTTTTGAAGTTATAATTGGGGATTCCGTTGTTGTGATGATTTTTATGTGGACGTATGTTGAGACAAAAGTCAATCATATTGTGGTCACTGAAAAGGGTTCTTTAATTTGTATTCCGTAAGTTGAATTCAAACTATTGCAGAAGATGAAATCGAGGCAGTTGTTAAGTCTAGTGTTGTTGGTTACTAGTTTTTCTAGTCCCAGATTTGTTACTGCATTGTAGAAGGTTGCATGTGTGGGTTCAGTTGTACATTCATTAAGAGTCCAGTTAATATGAGGTAGATTGAAGTCACCAAGAAAGATAAAAGAGCGTGGGCAGGATGTTGCCCAAGTTAGTAGTGTATTTAGCTTGTTTGCATGTTCGATGTCATAATCAGGGGCTCTGTAACATAGTAAGATAGTAAGATTTTATGAAGATCAGGTAGACAAGCTTGTGAAAGTAATAAAACTCATGTAAACACCAAGGAGTTCATAATAGCATTTAAAACTACTTTTCTCTTGTAATAGTGGAAGAAAGGTCTATTTCTGGAAGAAAAATTTCAGTGACATTTAAGATTGCACAGTCAAAAAGTTAATTGAACATCCAATTGTCTTTGAATCTGTCCAAAGCAATTTTCATGTTGATGCTCAAGTTACTGATTCAATTCAAAGGATTTTGAATTCAATTAAATTCAACCCCCCCAAAAAATCAATCAATTCTCCTTAATACTGAATTATCCCTTAGAAGCTTTACAAATTGTATTTTTTATACTTTAAATTGTTAATCCTTGAAATATTGTTTCATTTGTTTCAGAGATATATACAGTAAAAGTATTGGTTTAGTAGCTTAATTCCTGTAACAATACTTGTATAATTTGAAAGAGACTGAAATTCTACTTCTAGCAATTCTTTTATTCTAAGTTTGTATCTAAGCAACCTACTCTTTCAGATCCTTCTCTCATTTTGAAGTTTATCTTTGGCCTTGTCTGTCTGTATTTATATTGGTATTGGACAGTGTTTTCTGATTTCATATTTTATCAGATTTGATGAGAATAAAATAGAATTCTTTATTGGCCAAGTGTGATTGGACACACAAGGAATTTGTCTTGGTGCATATGATCTCAATGTGCACAAAAGATACATTTGTCAAAGTCAAGAATCATAATATGCAACACTTAATAATTGTCATAGCGTACAATAAGCAATCAAATCATGCTAGGTAACAGTGAATAAAAATTGTTAGGATACAAGCAACAAGGTTACCGTCATACAGTCATAAGTGGAAGGAGATGGGTGAAAGGGAGGATGGGAGGATTAATAGTAATACTGATGCAGACTTTGTAAATAGTTTGACAATGTTGAGGGAATTATTTGTTTCGCAGAGTGATGGTGTTCGGGAAAAAACTGTCCTTGTGTCTAGTTGCTTTGGTGTGTAGTGCTCTATAGCAGGGGTCCCCAACCACCGGTCCACGGACCGGTACCGGTCCGCGGAACAGGTCCTACCGGGCCGCTGGCTTGCTGGGCGCCGCCATCTTTTTTGATGAAAAAGTGCTTCCGGTGAGCTTTTCCGGGTAGAAAGCTCACCGGAAGCACGTTTTCATCAAAAAAAGATGGCGGCGCCAGCGTTTCTGGTGAGCTTTTCTGGGTAGAAAGCTCACCGGAAGCACTTTTTCATCAAAAAAAGATGGCGGCGCCAGCTCTTCCAGTGAGCTTTTCCTGGTAGAAAGCTCACCGGAAGCACGTTTTCATCAAAAAAAGATGGTGGCGCCCAGCTGATGCCGGTACCGGGCCGCGGCGTAAAAAAGGTTGGGGATCACTGCTCTATAGGATCGTTTTGAGGGTAGGAATTGAAACAGTTTATGTCCAGGATGTGAGGGTCTGTAAATATTTTCACAGCCCTATTTTTGACTTGTGCAGTATACAGGTCCTCAATGGAAGGCAGGTTGGTAGTAATTATTTTTTTATACAGTTCTAATTACTCACTGAAGTTTGTGCCTGTCTTGTTGGGTTGCAGAGCCAGACCAGACAGTTATAAAGGTGCAGATGACAGACTCAGTAATTCCTCTGTAGAATTGTATCAGCAGCTCCTTGGGCAATTTGAGCTTTCTGAGTTGTTCCGAAAGAACATTTCTTGTTGTGCTTTTTTATGATGTTTTTGATATTAGGTGTCCATTTTAGGTCTTGTGATATGATAGAACCTAGAAATTTGAAGGTGTCTACTGTTGATACTGTGTTGTCTAGTATTGTAAGAGGTGGTAGTATGGGAGGGTTTCTTCTAAAGTCTACTACCATTTCTACAGTTTTGAGTGTATTCAGTTCCAGATTGTTCCAGTCACACCACGAGGCAAGTTGTACAAATTCCCATCTGAATGCAGATTCATTGTTGTCTCAAATGAGACCAATCACTGTTGTACCATCTACAAACTTCAGTATTTTAACAGATGGATCATTTGAGATGCAGTCATTGTTATATAGGGAGAAGAGAAGTGGAGAAAGCACACAGGCTTGGGAGGGCCCTGTGCTAATTGTATAGGTATTAGATGTGATTCTACCTAGCTTCACCTGCTGCTTCCTGTCTGATAGGAAGGTTATGATCCACTTACAAGTGTGTTCAGATACCACTAGCTGGTTTAGTTTAGTTAGAAGAATATCTGGAATGATAGTACTGAATGCTGAACTAAAGTCCACAAAGAGGACCCTTGCATAGGTTTTTGGAGATTGAAGGTGTTGTAGGATGAAGTGCAGAGCCATATTAACAGCATCATCTGTCGATCTATTTGCTCAGTATGCAGATTGCATGAGATCTAACAGTGGGTCCATGATGGTTTTAAGGTGGGACAGCGCTAGCCTTTCAAACGTTTTCATAACTACAGATGTTAGAGCAACTGGTCTTTAGTCATTCAGTTCCCTGATGGAGGGCTTTTTGGCACTGGGACGATAGTCGAGTGTTTGAAGCAGAACGAACATAGCATATCTCTAGTGCTATATATCCCATACAACTAATCCATAAAAGATATAATTTTCTAGTGGAGGAAAGCAGTTTTATTCATTTTTAAGTAAGGGAAAAGTATGATTTCCTACAATATGTTTCACTTAGCTCTTAGAATTAATGATAAATAATAAATAAAATGCTAATAATTATAATTAATAAAAGCCCCACATCATACTTTTCTGTCTTTCCTTATTCCAGCCTTTTCTATGTTCCTAACTAGTACTCCAAGGACATATTTCTGATATTGCAAGATTCTCTTTAAATGGCTTCTCATTCAGTGGATGTTGCAAACTAATCTAGAAGGTTTCTACATAGGAACAATTTTACAATAGCTTCGGCATGTTATATTCCTTCTTCATTTTATAGTACTGTGAGACTAATTAGGCCAAAACATAGGATTTAACTGATGCCAGCTAGCAAAGAATCTGATCCAAGCAGTCTTCTTTCTTGAGCATACTGAAAATATGTGTACTATCTGTATAAAGTACATAGAACACTGATTTTGCAGGAAACCAGAGATAACTAAACTGAACAGGCTTAGCACACACTCTTATATTTCAAGAATATATTATTATTACACAGTATATTATTAGTATAAAAATAAATGCTTTATCACAGTAAGAAAACAAGTCAGTAGAAACTACAGGAACTGTAGTTTCCTGTAAAGCTTTATGGGTCTCCAGGCCTTCCACCACTGATTTCTCCTGTCCCTAACTTGAATATTTTTATTCTTATTAGAATATGAAAGTTTATTGTTGTTTTCTGATCTGTGTTCTGATTTTAATGTGCTATTTTTATTGTATTCTGTGTACCATTGGTAGAATCCTTGGAGAGTTGTGATTGACAGATGCTTTGCATTAAATAAATAATCATTCTAATAATTGTGGTGAAGCAGTAGCCTGTAAACAATGCAATGTACAAATGGGATTTTCAGCAATGGTTTGTTACAATATAGAAAATATGATGTGATACTCATATCTCAAGCAAAAAAAAATTCTCATTGCATATCTTTAGAACTAATAATTTCAATTGAAAGAAGGTATAAGTTACTATCATTCATTTGTTTTACAAATTAAAACTTATAATTGATTGTGTTCCTGACCAAACTCCTTCCCTTATAACTGGACAAACAAGAAATGAAAAACAGTTTCCTGTAATCCCATCACTTTTCTTTTTCCTGAGGAGAAACTAGAAATTTCTAGTAGTGTGGAATGGCTACTGAAAGAACTTGGACTACAGATTTATTTTATTGAGTCTTAATTGTTGTCTCAACTGCCATTAAGTGTACATCTTTATGACAGAATATTTTATTTCATCATACAACCTTTTGTCTTTCCTTTTTATTGTTGTTTAGACTGGTCTTCCTACAAAACCATCCTTTTTATTTTATTTTATTTTTTAGCATATTAAGTAGAGTAAAGCAAACAGAGCAGTTTCTAAGTGATTGAGTGAATCTAATCCATGGACCTAGAATTAAAAGAACATGCATCACACAGATTCAAAGTAATCCATCACAAAAGTAATTTCAGCAAAGGATCTGCTACACAGGTGTCAAACTCGATCACATTATGTGACGTCACATGATGTATCATGATGTTTTTTGACTTTGCGGAGCTGGGGTGGGTGTAGCCTGCACATGATGCATCCAGCCTACAGGCCGCCAGTGTTAAGTATGCAAGTATGCAGAGCAAATTTTTCACTCTGGTCCATGATTTAAATGGGAAAATACTTTAAATGGATTAGCTAATGGCTGACAGGGCTCTATAAAAGACCAGCCAGTGATTTTTTTTAACCATGTTCTGTACTGAGCTGAATAAAGGTTGCTGTTTGAATCCTTTGGCTTTGCTTTCATTCTTGCCCAGAATCTAACAGCCAGTTTGAGAAATTATTTCTGCTGTATTTTAATTCCTCACTCAGTATAGGTGAAGCTGACATTCTTCATGTACTGGACTCAGTTTTCAAAGTTTCCGCAGTCATCAGATGTTTTTCTGTGCCAATAATTTTGTTTTGCTCTCTTCTGGCCCTCCAAATAAACTTTAAAATACATAAGATGATAGTAGCTCAGATTTGGTCATTTGGTATGTTTGATCCTACCTTGTCTTTGCAGTTTCTAGCACAAATTGGCCAAGTGATAGGGTAATCCTTTACAGAATATGCAAATTCCATACAGAATATACAATAGGGCTGAGATGCTCAGTGACAGAATTCATACCTTATTTTATTTTCTTTCTTAATATCATGCTTACACGTTATCATATTTGAGCTTCTTACATTTGCATCAATTAGCTTTAAAGTAGCTGCATATAGGATATCTTACTATACTCGTATCATCATGGTAATAAATATTTATAAACATGATTATTATTTATTTATTTATTTATTTACTTATTTATATTTATATGCCATCCTTCTCACTCTATAAAACAACTCTCAAATGTTGAGATAAGAAACAGGTCATTGTTTCCTGTGAATTTTATAAATGCAAGTGTTTAGAGCATTAAAGAAGATCAGAAGTACTTTGTTTCATTTTTCAAAACATTTTCTTCTGAGAAAATAAAATTTCAAAGTACTTTTGTGAAAAAAGATTATTGGTAGTGTGACATGTTATATAAGTATTTTTGTCCAACTTCAAACCTTGCTTTTGTTTATATTAATAAGCAACACCTTTCTTTTCATTTCACACTTTTTATGATCTTGAACAGGATCCAGCAAAAAGAATTTTATTTTGAAGGAAGACCCTTTGCATATAAGATGATAAGAAAGAAAAAAAATGTTAGGTTGTAAAAAAGTACAAATAAGCTTTAACAAGACTTCAGTACATTCTCATTTCTTCAGATATATCTACAGGAAAAAAAACCCACAAGCAAAGAATTTATAATATGTTATTCAGAGTATTTACTGCTTGGTGGAGGATTAATGAGATTTACCCAGCTCATAAATCAATAGCACTAGTTTCTAGAAAGGTTTTTCATAGAACTAAAGAGTTTTGAATATTTAGAGTTTAGAGAGTCAGTTTGATGTAGTAGTTAAGGTATTGGGATAGAAATCTGAGTTCTAGTTCCACCTTAGGCACAAAGTCAGCTAGGTGAACTTAGGCTCATCACTTTCTTAGCTCTCACAAGGAGACAATGGCAAACCACTTTTGAAAAAGCTTACCAAGAAAACTGTAGAGATTCATCTAGGCTATTTCCAAGATTGTTTAAATAGAAGAAAAATGCATATATCAGGAAACGATTTTTGAAAGGTATTTATGACATCCATTGAAAGATAATTGGTGGAAATTTTAAAAAGAACTAATTGGACTAGATAAAACAAAAAGATGCAAAATTTATTAGATATTGATACTTTTTTTCAGTCCTATGCAACAAAATCATCAAATAAGACATCTCTCTCTCTCTCTCTCTCTCTCTCTCTCTCTCTCTCTCTCTCTCTCTCTCTCTCTCCCTCCCTCCCTCCCTCCCTCCCTCCCTCCCTCTCTAAAAAAAAGCAGTTGTGGGCTCTCAAGGAGACACAATTCCTTTATTGCCTGAACATTATATTGTATTCTGATATACACTAGAGTTTTTAGAAAAAAAGCTTTTCACCCAAATACGTCTCCAGGAAAAATCAGAGTGCTAGCTCAGCACCAGGAACCCTGAGATGCAAATAATGTTATAAGCAGTAACAAAACAGTGGACAAGCTAGATAAGACAAGAAGGTCTGTAGATAGTGCTGAAGAAATGTATTAGCCCAATATTTAAGTTTTTTTCCAATCCTTTATTTAAGGGATCTCTAAACTATTTAGCTCATCAACTCATTCATGAAATTTCAGATTTTTCAGTGATACTTCTAAAATTTGTTACATTAAAACATGAGTGTCAAACTCAATTTCATTGAGAGCCACATCAGGGTTGCGTTTGGCCTCGGAAGAGCAGGGGGCATGGCCAGCTTGACATCACTCATGTCAGAGGTGCCTTTGGTGGCCCAAATGCTCTGCCAGAAAAAAACAGGATTCCGAGCTCCATTTCTGGCTGCAATAGTCTCCTGCAACCCTCTGCCAGTGAAAACGGACCCTGTGAGGGCTGCACGCAGCCCTCACAAGGTCCGTTTTCAGCTGTGATGGCCTTCTCAGGAGGGAGCTCCATTTTCCCTGGCAGAGACAACGCAGGCTGGTCCTTCACTGTTTCCAGGGCAGCGTCATGGGCCAGATCTAAGCACCACGTGAGTTGGAGCTGGTCCTCGCACCTTGAGTTTGACACCCCTGCATTACAATAATTTTATATTACTACTATAGTGTGATAATATGAATCATTATCACCACCACTACCATCATTAAAAGTGAATACATCAAGAGAGTTAAGGAGATCATGAAGTTCAAACTCAGTGGAATTAATACCACCCAAGCAATTAATACCCAGGCAATTTCAGTCATTAGATGCACAACTGGAATTCAAGTATGCACAACTGGAACTACAACTATTGCTGTTTTATTATTGTTTTATTGTTATTACCTAATTAAAAATATATTGTATGTAATTTATTATAGACAAGAAAGCAGGACCAGGAAATGTTAAAAGTTAATATATGATTCCTTTGGAAATGATGAACCAAAAATTATTCATAAAGTTTGACATGGATACTTTATTGCTGAATCAATAAAAAATAATAAATGCAACTGTGAGTCAGCCTTACTCTTAATCTATAATAAATATTATTAAATACTCTAATGAAATTTAGTTTTGTTAATTTTTTGTTCAGTCAATATTTGCAGTTGCTTTCCCCCCCTCAAGTATTGCACCATATCCTAAGGAATTAAAATGTCTCCCTACTGGTTTCAGGATTTTGCAACTAATTTTGTCGTCTTCTTGTTTTGTTTACTTCTACATAGAATTTGGTTGTTTTATCCATTGTAAATACAGTGAAAGGTTGTCTGTATAAGATGGCAAGATTGCTCTACATTTTACTTGACAACTGGGTAGTCAGGTATTAATTCTGTAATTACATTAATTTAATAATTAATTTAGTACTTCATATTCATTCCTACCGTTTGCCCTCTCCACATATAAGGTCAGCACCAACCTTCCTGATCTTCCTCAAGAGTTCTGCCAGCTGGCTTTGTGCTTCAAAGGAGGAATTTCACATTGGAGGTGGTTGATAGATTAACAACGGATCTCACCCTGCTCATTGTACTCCCTCCCTCCCCATCTTGTAACCACGATTGTGTATTGTATTTTGTATTTTTGTAGTATTTTATTTATATAGTTTTATCTTTTTAATATTGTAAGCCATCCATTGGTAAGATAGACAGCCAATAAATGTAATTATTAGTAAATAATAATAAATAATACTTTGTTATGGCTGTTTCTCACCAGAAACAAATTAATATATTTCCCTTTCTTTAGTTAAAACAATTGCATTTGGGATGGGGGAGAAAGGAAAGAAGGGAACCCTATATTTGGTGAGGAGAGAGATGAATAAGTGATAGATTTTCAAAAATGCCATATCTTGAGTAGCCATTTTTCTGTCCATATTTTCATTAAGAGTAGAATGAAAAAATATGGCCACATGTAATGAAAATTTTTAACTCTACTTGTTATAAAAAATTTATAGGTCAAAACCAATTTTGTGTATTTTCCTGGACAGAGGGACCCTAAAAGTTAAGGAAGCTTTTCTAAGGACAATTCCACATTTCTACCTAAGATGCTCATCTTCACTCACAGCTGTTTCTTAAATTACTAACAGAAAATCCAGTCCAGATTTGGAAGGGGTTGGCAATTGGTCAAGCCTGATGCTTAATCAGAACTATTGCCATTTAAAGACCAAATGTGTTGTTTTTTGCTTCTTATCCTTCCTAACCCTGCAGACAAGGGAAGGCTTGTGAGTGTATTTTAGGTTTACTAGTGTACTAGTGCCTTCCTTTTCTTTTTAATGATTGTTCCCTTTTCATGTGTTCCCATGTCTTTCCTTTGTTTTACCAGATGCTTGCACAGTCGACTCCCTTCTATCCCTTTCTCGTGTTTACTTTCCACTGCAGATTGTTCCTTTTTTCCCCTTTTACTTTAGGTACCATCAGTTTCAATGCAAAGCAATATGAAATAGTTATTGTTCCTTTTTTGCTATTTTCTTTTGTAGATCCATGAAAATTTTGCAGCAGGGAAGATCTGATAGTTTATCTTCATAGAAACAAAGCAGCAATATTCTAATGGTGTAACTTAATGATTTTTTAAAATGACTCTAACAGCTACTTGTCATAAGTTTATTAAATATAATAAGCATATTGTACTCCAAATATCTCGTTACAAAACTTTTCAATTGGTTGGATTAGAACAAAACCTTGCTCCAAAGGAATGGGACAGTTTTAGAACTAATCATTCTTTTCTATTTTCATCTTATAGTACTTGGCAGAAAAACATAGTTATAACTGTATTTGCTTTATATACTTTTTATGATGGTGGGTTTACCTTTGATTCACTTTGAATTGTTAGGTCATGAATAAATAGATTAATTCTGCAATAAATAATTATTATGTTTCCATGTAAGCTTCATGAAAACTCCTGCTTATAGGTATGATTCACTCCCACAAGATCAGCTAATTAAGACAATTATTTTAGTGAGGAGAATTAGGTTGGATATTGATGCCATTACTCTGTAAATTATTTTTTCTTCCCTCCAAAGTTAGCTCTTAAGTTTATACCCATATGCCAATAACTTAAATCTCTTGTCTCAGAATTTACTGGATTAAAATATACCCTAAAATCACTTTTCTGTAAAATCACTGTAAGGACAAAGAACCAGCAATTAACTATGCAAATAACAATGCTTGGGTTTGGATATTTGCTAACACTCCCTAGAACCCAGAGATGACAACTAAATGGCCATGAAATTGAACAAATTAAGATTCTTAAATACCTTGAAATTGTTTTTCAATCCTCCAGTGGGAGAAGTTCTCATCTGGATTATGTAGCTCAGAATGTTCAATAATCAGCATCAACAAATGGAATTTTATATCATTCAAGAGGTGCTTTATTTATTCCTACTGCCTTGTTTTCTGCATAAGTATGTTTCCAGTTACTGAATGGCATATATCTAGTACCTTATGACAGTTATTCAGTATTGGGAATCATTTCACATTACAAACATTTCCAATATAGTTCTCTGCTGTGAGACTGGAATATTTAAGATCAGTCCAAGATATTTTGTGTATATATATGCTTGATCCTCTGACATTAACAGAGATTTGCAATGTTACAATGCAAGATGAAACAGATACCTACTAGAAAAGTTGCATTTTACATAACTAGAGAAGTTGCATTTTTGTGGATTCTTCTGGGATGCTCTTCTGTCTCTGGTATGATTTGACATGAAGTGTTTTTGTAGTGAAAAGGCAATCAGAACAGTTTCACTTGCATTGCAGTTTCTAAACTGAGAAAGAAAAGACTTTAACAAAGCTCAATTTGTTCTGTCATCAGGAATACTAGAAGGCAGGCACTATAGAATCCGGAATCCATTTTACATGTTGTGAGTTCACAGAAATTCTAGAACCAGTTAATTTATCCTAACAATGAAAACTATTTATGGTATACTGGTATATTGGCTCCTTCTGTAATATGCAATTTTTATATCAGATTTTATTTATTTGGATATCTGCAAGTTTTTTTACCTCCAAAATTAGTTAAGAGCTGATATCCTTTGAATGTCACATGGCTGATGTCTCTTGAATGTTGTTTGCTGAACAAAACAATGGGCGTGGCCTTGTTGGCCTCTTCCACCACAGCAGGGGGGTATTTTTGCCCTTCCCAGGCTCCGGAGGCTCTCTGGAAACCAGAAACGGGCCTATTTCTGGCTTCCCCAAACTTCCAGGAGGCCCATTTTTCACCCACCCAGAGCCTCCGCATGTGCCCCACACTTATCTTCATCCCAAACAGGACATGTGGGGATTCCTGGGAGAGGAGGGCAAAGTGGGCAGGGCCAGCCAGGAGTGGGGGCTCTCCAAACTGCACAGAATCTTAGCTAGGGGCTCTCCTGAACCCATGTGAATCCCCAGCAGCCCACCCCTGATTTTAGTCTTAATCATTTAATTGTTATAATTCACTATGTCTTAATTATGATTTTACTTTTATTAAATTATACTTTAATTATACTTTTGTTATGTTATAATATAATGCATAATAATTTTATTATTAGGTTAGAATATAATACATTCATATCAAGGGTGTTTCTGAAATATTCTTCTCTTTATGTAGTATTTTATTTGTTATTTCTTTGATTGTTCTGTTTTATGCTAGTCATTGACTGAAATAAACATTGCTTGAGAAATAAATCATCATAGCCATCTGCTGAAAAATTAATTCAATAAAAATATTAAAATAACAGAAAATAAGAATATACAGCCAGCCATTTGAAAGGTTCTGACAACATCTTGTTACACATACAGAATAATTTGCCAAAAGCAAAGGGAGAGGCACTCTGCATGAATTCAGATACTGTGCTATCAATATGGTTTTAGTAATAATAATTTCAGACATAATTTGACTTGTGAATTGATGGATTACTTATACAGAGTTTTAGCCCAATGAAAGAAAACATTGTAATTGGCCCTAAAAAATACTACAGCTCTTTCATAGTGCTATTGTTTACTTATTTATCTTACTTATTTATTTATTAAATTTGTTTCCTGCCAATCTCACCACGAGGTGATTCTGGGCAGCTAACAACTTTAGAAACAGTAAAACCATGAAAATAAATCTAATACCAATAAAAATAAAATTACAAGTTTAAAATGGAGGGAAGGGAGTAGTATGCATAGGGAGGGAAATGGGGGTGTCTTCTATTTGTCCATTAACCACCTCTAGCATGATACTCCCCCCATAGCGGGGTCCCAGGCCAATTGGCAGAGTCACAAGTTCAGGCTCTTATTGAAACCCCTATATTTTGGGCTTTTGATTAAACTACTTGAGTTAAAGAATTTTTCCACAGAAATCACTAATATTAATGATGTTCCATGAAAACCAAATGTCTCAAAAAATTTCCCTACTGCCAGAAAAAAAAGTATCATGCAAAAAAGAAGATTCTTATCTCACTCTCTTCTTTCTTAACACGGATGTAATTAATGCAGATTAGCAAATATGGAATAAAATGAAGTAGAATACCTAACCCAAGATTTAAAAGGCAGAAAGAACAATATAAATGAAAAAAGCCAAGAGGAATATCAAATATAATGATCAAACTTCAACCACAAAGATATTGCTGATTTGCACCATGGAAGCCATTGCCTTCTCAGGCAATGCCATTGCCTTCTCAGACTTAAGGAACTTGAAGTAGGGTAAAAGAGGCACACCTTCCAATTGGTATCCTTGGTTGTCTTAGGAATTTATCTGAGTAGAAAAACAAATGATGACAAAAGGAGACAAATCAACATTAACGTTATTTAGCACATTCTATTTCCATTTATTAAACTCTATTCCTCCAACTCAAATTAAACACTTAGTTGAGACAAGGATAACACAGTGAACTAAAAAATGTTGTGATACAATATATAAAGTATACAATCTAATATTTTGGGCAGAATGTGCAATGTCCCTCACATATCATACATACAGTACTTGTTCAGTGAAGCTTACATGCTTCTCATTACTGAAATTCCAGTAAAATAAACAATGAAAGTCCACTTCCCAGTGTGGGTTGCCAAATATCTGAGTAAAACTAATCAGTTTGTCAGGAATGTTTGGGCACAGTGCTTCCAGAAAGAATCTATAGAATACCATCAATATGTATTTAATCAATATGTATTAATTAAGCTGGAATCCTATCAGGATGCATTGGCAAAATAACTCCCACATTTATACTGAAACACAAGGGGGAAAAAACTACCAGTTGGGGAAATGGAAAATAACATCCAACTGGATAACAAAACAAAACATCATCATGTCTTTAAAATTCTATTTTCCTCCTTTCTCACATGAATTTTGGAAAAGTTCTAGCTATATTTATACTCTTAAATTGATAATTTACAAATGGAGCATCTGCATTTACAATATGCTGTACCTCTCTGTGACTTAGTCTGAAATGCAAAGTAGAACATTGTTAGTTTATGATATGATGATTGAGACATTGAGTTAAATCAATAACAAGGTTTAATATATGAATCAGTTCGTTTAAGTTTTGTACTGCTCAAGATTTTTATTTCTTGAAAAAATGAATCCTCAGGGATTTCTATGAAAATGCTAATTTCACTGTAAAAATTATAAACTTCTAAACATAACTCAAAAGTTATATAGCCATACATATTTCCCATTTATCAGAACAGCCAAAGTCTATACTGTAATAGAGCAATGACATTTTCAAACTGTAAGAAGTGAGGAAATTATATCAGAACAAATGAAGATTAAGTGTCTCTAAATTATCACCTAACCTTCTCAAATGCATGCTTAGCACAAAGTTAACTTCTAAATGCTCAGTTCATACACTTCCCATTTCTGTGAAGCAATTCTTTGAAGCATGATGTCTAGATCAAATACGCACAGCCCAATTCACAGAAATGGGACACTTGGACTGACGTATATTGTAGCTATGTTTTATAAGAAATGGTAGTTACTGAGGTACTATTGTGATGAATTGGCTTACATTACTGCCTTATTAGAAGTGGTCTAAAGTACTCTTCATAATAAATCTGATTTATATATAAATCATATAATTTAATCTTCATTCTTAAATGCTTACACCACAAATTTTGATAAAAGGAAAAATAAGTTGGAATGTGATTATGGTGCAAGGAAAAAATAATGAAGTATAGCATAGAAATGGAACACGTGAATTACATACATAAAGCCCCACATTCATTCATTATTTTTTTCACATATCTTTTGAAATACATATTGGGAGACTAGGCAAGAAGCCATTGTTTAATCAATGTAGGCATGGCAAACAGAATAGACCTATAGCTGTACCAGAAATCAGTTTCAACATAAAGTAACCTCAGATATCATTCTGCCTTTTTTCTTCTTCTTTTTTTAAAAAAAACTATCTGTAAACATAACCAGAGTAACAGTACCTAACTAGCACAGCTTTTGAAGTGGGGAAATTATACCAGTGTTGACTGTCCCACTGCTGATAGTATAGTGCAGGGGATCAAACTTATGTCATCATGGCTGTGTCATATGGCATATCAGGACTTTTTTCTCTTTCACTAAATCCGACATGGCTCTGGACAGCCCATGATGCATCCGGTCCGTAGGCCAGGAGTTTGACAGCCCTGGCATAGTGACTTGAATTTTGCATGTCACAAGGTTTGTGAAAAAACATTTTATCATAAAGAATTGGTTGGATTCAGTTAAGTTCAGGAATATCTTGTAGCCAAACATGTTACTTCTCGATGAATGGATATACTCAACTTTATGGTAGTGAAAACAATTTTAATTTCATTTTTAAAACTTTGCACTACTATATATTTATGTTTTAACCAGTTTTATCTCTGCTTTTGTTGTTTCTACTAAGTTTAATCTATTGCCTCTATATGAGGTGTCACATAAATAAATAAATAAATAAATAAATAAATAAATAAATAAATAAATAAATAAATAAACAAACAAACAAACAAACAAACAAACAAACAAACAAACAAACAAACAAACAAACAAACAAACAAACAAATAAACAAATAAATAAATAAACAAATAAACAAACAAATAAATAAATAAATAAATAAATGCTTTACTTGTTTATTCTTTTTTCCCCCTGTTTATGTTTTCCTGAAAATGCTACAGGGCAATTCAATCAATTTTAGAAACAGAAAGAAAATCAAAATTAGATTGAAATTGAGAGAGATGTTAAATGTCATCTCAAATTTCAATGGCTAGCTATTGTTCCATTAGACTATTAATAGTCTATTTGTACAAACCTTTGATAAATATTTATGGGAGATAAAGTTATGTCTTAGTAAATAGTAGATATTGAGCTAAGTTCACATAAAACAACTGACAATTTAGCCACTAAATATAAACAATCCAGTAAACTGCAGTCTTGGCAAGACCAGGCAATATAACTTAAAGAAAATATTAAATAGGAAAAGATTAGAACTCTTCCTTTTGTCATGTAGATTAAGGACAACTGCTTAAGTGAGGGTTTGTAAAGGAGATGAAAAGCAATTGTTCAGAATTAAAGAGAGATGGGAAGGGAATCCCACATTTATCCAGTTACTCAGCTAAGGGTAATTGCAGAGCTATACTGAAGGTCAAGAAAGACATATGAAGGTCAATATGCATGTGAATTTGAGACAACCTAATCCTAGGTATTTGTTAAGATTTAATTTTCCATTTTTATACATGCTAATAGGAAATAGCAATAGGGACAAGCCAATAATTAGTCTGAAATACAGCATCCCATCAGGCTTGCAGCCCAGGACAAAACAGGTGCTCAAAGGATCAATCAGTCACTGGAGTGGTGGGTGCATCTGGGTACTACAGTTAGAGGAAGCTGGAATTGTTATTAAAATGAAATGAAGGAAACCATCCACTGCAGGGCTTAAGATGGCTCAGAAAATAGCATGTGAACCAAAGCTTGAAAATACAGATGTGGTTGTATTTGCAGTGGGTTCTTCATATACTTTATCAGCAATGAATGGCCTAAACATAAAAAGTGAGAAGTTTCCTCAGAGAGAGAATTACCATTGCTTCAAAAGGAAAAATCAGTCTCAACTGTCACATAAAGAAACATGAAAATCTTAGAAGAAAAAACAACAGAAGTTGATTACAATGAACCTTACAACCTAGACCCTTCAAAGAGAGCTGCTAAAAATGACAGAAAAGACATCTCCAGAAAAATAAAAAGTTGAAATTAATAAATTTTAACAGTAGTATTGGAAGTTAAATCTGGTATTTGTCTTATTCCAAGCCAGGAGAGAGATGCAGGCAAAGGAAAAATAAGCTCAAGGCAGGCTGCAGTAGGAAAGGAGATTTCTGTTTACTGATCCAGTAACAACAGTGACAACAGCATACATTCCTAGGGGTAGCTGGCACATTGGAGCTGTGAGTTAGTGAGTTTTTATATGTTTCTGGGTTATTTGTTATTGGTTTGTATTCCTTCTATGTTCTTTAGATTGGGTTGGAAATACAAGGTAAGCAAAATGCATTTATATTTATGGTTATGTAAAAACCAAACTTTATTTGTATAACAGTATTTTTTCCCACTAAAAACCAACTGTGTTCTGCCAGATCATTGCCATCACTAAATAAAGTCAAGGAGATTCTAAATAGTCAAGGAAAGATTTACAAACATTATTCTAATAATTATTATCTGAATATAATACTTGAGGGGAAGGCATATTATTTTCAAAGGAATCCTATTCAAATAACTTTCTTATAAAGGCACATCAATAAAATATTTGTCTAATAATTATTCTTGTCCATTAGTTATCACTTGATGTCTCTTCCTGATTTCTCATCTGCATCCCACGTATATTTCCTCAGCATCTAAAGTTTATTTCAATTTATTTATTTAGATTTTATGCACAAAAATATGCTATAATTATTTGAAACTGAGCATCTTATATTTCATAGATATTGCAATTACATCAAAATACATAAGGTTTCCATTCAAACAAATAATTTGTTTTCCAAAAATAAAATATATTGCCACTTCTGAAAGGATTTGGAGTATTTGGGAGATTCTTTTTTCATAACCATTAATAATTTTGGAGATCGATTTGGTTTTTCCAAAAATGAGTAAAAACACTTTCAGGGGGAAAAAAGGGAACTTGACTTACAATTGACTTACAATTCATCCCTGAACCATTTCAGATTAGATTCTTCAAATGTTTTGTTTTCCAACAATGCATTAATGTAAAAAATAAAATTATCTGTCTATGTTAAGCAATTATGTACAGCCTTAGTGTTATCCTCAGACTTTCAGCAATAAATAAATGGCAATCAAGAGTTGTCAATAGCTTCTCAGTAGCTTTCTTATGCTCTTATAGCTCCTATTTTAACATCGTAGTTGGTCTTGAGTTTCAGAAACAGATTCCCTAAAGGATCTTCCAGTAGTTTTAGCCAATTCACTTAAAACAAGCTGCTGTCAACTTTACCAATCACCTGTAGGGGCTCTAAGGAGAAATTTCCTCCTCTCTCAGGGGATACATAACAGAAGAAATCACTCTTCCTTTCATGTGAAATTTTATAGGTTTTTGTATATCACTGAGGAACACCATGCAAAGATACAGAGTAAAACAAATACAATAGGAAGTTTAAGCAATGCTAAGCTACTGAACTCATGGATGAATCTCCCAGTCTGTCCTTTCCCTCACACAATAGAACAGCTCCCTAAAGATGTACTATATTTCAAAGTTCAATACATTCTTAAACAATCCCTCTCTCTCTCTTTGGTGAATGGGCTTTCTGTAACAACTATTCTTGTCTCCTCTGTTTCTGTCTCTTTTCTTCTGTGAGAGAATGAAGCTGGAGTTGCTATCTACATTTGGGGAAAGCAACTGCAGCCAGTAGAGATGCTTCCTATTCGCAACTTCCCTGAGGATAGATTCAGCTCATCCCTTCTTCCAATCAGCAATTAAAATATACAGCCCCAGAAACATGAAAGGAAATGGGCTCATTCATTAATTTGTCCTCCACTCTCAGTTTATTCACAAACATCCACACTGCTATTCCAGGTATTTAGATAAATGAGCCACACCTGGCATTTTTAGGAAAATTCCAACAACCATAGGCAGCTTTGATTCTCTCCTGGTCTATAAAAGTGTGGGTGTGTAAGAGAAAAAGAAGATTGCAACTATATGAGCAAGTGGGAAGAAATATCTGGATGTATGACTATTATAGGAAAATGGAATAGCTATCAGTCAACTGCTGGAGCCACAAGTTACAGTAAGAAACCCATTATGGTGTGATTCATATGTGGAGCTTTGAACTCAGCCTAGAATTTGGCAGCAACCAGAAGAAGAGCAACCAGACTGAAGCAGTATCTAATCCCAACAAGTGCAAGTACTTTTTGGAGGAAGGCAAAAATTGCATATATGCTTCATAAACTTTAAAGGATTTGTTTGTTAGAAGAACTAATCATCAAACATTTATGGCTACATCAACTTACATGCATAGGAGGATGACCTTAGCTCAAGGAAACAGGAAAGATGTGTACTGCAATATAATACTACAATAAAGTATTTTGTACAATTATCTTCTATGTTGTGGTGTATCTTTGGAAAACAAAGTTCCCTAATACATTCTAGGCTAGAACTTCAATTCTGTCCATTTTTCCAAACTTCTAACTACTGGGCAATATTTTGGTGGTGAAATTTACTGACCTGTCTCTATCCACTGAGTACAACTAGTTTCTTTCTTTTTTTTTTCATTCTAAGACTTATTAATTTAACCTTTTCCTTTCTTGCAGCAGTTTCCTACAATTGAGTTGTTCGCTCTACATTTAGCTTTTCATTCCACATGTATCGTAAATCAACAAGCTGCCATAACTTCTTTCATCTATCAAAAATTGCAACAATGATTGTCTAGTGATTTAGCTGGACACAATCAGCAAGTATGTATATATGTATGTATGTATGTATGTATGTATGTATGTATGTATATATGTATGTATATGTATAGAGTATATTTATAAAGGAGAAATCCTTTATAATTGGATTTCACATAACCAAATAACATAGGAAGGTTTTTTTTGGCAGAAATCCTTTATAATTAGATTTTAGATAACCAAATAACAGGAAGTTACTGAGCCAAATAACTTGCTTTATATTTTGGAATATTGGAAACTGTGAAAGTCTTACAGTGTTATTTTATTAGTAACTTCATTAAGACAAAATCTCTTTGAAAGTTTTGAATCTCTTTAGGCTTTCTGCAGCCTGGACTGAGCTGCTATTTGTTAGATAAGCCACTAATTAATTCTGTCATTTCTTGATTGTTAAGTTCTTCCTATTTCTTTCTCTGTCTCATCACAGCCACTCACATTAAGTCCTCTCAGCCTAAATTGAGCTATATTTACTTAGGGCTAAAGTGCTTAATGTTACCACTGGATGACAAAAGTAGTTTAAACCACGAAGCATTCCAATCTTACTATTTGCTAATGGATCCATCCATCCATCCATCCATCCATCCATCCACCAACCAACCCATCCATCCATTCTAAGCACAGCCATATTTGACATTATATTTGTCTGTGAGATGTGGTTGAATGCATCTTTCACAGACTCCATTACCATTGTAAGAGAATATCAAGTTTATCAGTCCGATTGCAAATCCGTAGAGGAGGTGGATTTGCTATACTCTATAAAAAGTCTCTAAATCTAAAAAAGATTCAAATTATACAAGAGCTTGCTCTTCCCGAAACCATCATCTGTGATCTGTCCTTAAATACCTCAATCTGCTTCTTACTTTGCTATTGAGCTCCTGACTATGATATAACTCATGCAAACAAGCTAACTTCACTACTGATATGGGCTGCCTCTTGCCCACACCCTCTTATTTTCCTTAGTGACATCAACTTACCTCTTATAAATTGGACACTAAAATAATGTACATCTGAAGCCATTCATTCAACCCTATACAATGCTGTTACCACACTGGGACTGGATCAATTAGTATATAACAACACCAGACTAAACAACTGCCTTGACTTCATCTTCTGCAACAGCTCAAATTCAATTTATAGCCTACAAATACAGGAACCATTTTCAAACAGTGACCACAGCATGATTGACTTTTGTCTAAATTTACACCCTCTCAAAGAGGATCATAATGATGGCTCCACAAAATACAATTTTAAAAAAGCCAATTATGAACTCATAGCTGCCGACTTATCATCTCTTGATTGGCACATTCTGTTCTCTGGCTGTAAGACTACAGAAGAACATTATAACGCCTTCTTGCTTGAACTTGAAAGAGTAATTACACTTTATGTTCCATTAGTAACCTCTCTAAACAAACAAACAAAATTACCCAAAATAATAAGAAAACTTCAATCTAAAAAAAGTCCTTATGACATAAAAACAAAACTAAATATGTAGCTAACTTTAAAAACCGATACAACACCTTATGCCGACAGATAACTTTGTAAACAGCAAACTTAAAGACTCAAAAACCATCCCACCTCTAAAAGGTCCTAATGGGAAAGACTATAGCGATGAAGCTGTTAAGGCAAACCTCTTCAACATGTTCTTCAGTTCAGTCTTTGTTAACAGTAACGGCTCATGCCACTCATTTCTTAATCATACGACAACTAACTGCAACAATCTACAAATTGACTTTACTGAAGTTAATGTAGAAAATGCACTATGCCACCTTAAACCATCCTTATTTATTGGCCCTGATGGCATATGTGTATTCTTCTTTAAAAAGCTCTCCACTACCTTAGCAGAACCACTAAGTATAATATATGAGTTATCATTCAGAACCAGCTCTTTTCCAAACCGATGGTCTTTAGCAACGGTCATCCCTATTTTCAAAAAAGGTGACCCTTGCTTGGTTGAAAACTACAGACTAATCTCATTGTGTTGTGTCACTGCTCCATGGATCTGGAGTATACGACTCTTAAATGTAGACCCATATATCTTCCGTGGGAATTCAGTGTGGTTTTGATTACTGCAGTCTATGTCCCACCTGATGCCAATACTACCATAGCTTGGGGATTCTTGTATAACATTGTTAGTAATCAGCAGAATAAGTATCCTGATGCTGTGCATATCATAGCGGGGGACTTTAATCAAGCTGGTTTAAAAGAAGTGCTTCCTAAATTCTATCAGCAAGTTAAGTATGCTACTAGAGGAGCAAACATATTGAACAAAGTATATACCAACATCAAACATGGCTATAAGGTTATACAATTACCACATTTGGGACAATCAGACCATATGTCACTGCTTTTAGCACCAGCTTACATCCATCTTAGGACATGGGCTCTGCCTATAATAAAGACAGTGAAATCTTGGCCAGAAGATTAAAAAGCTCTCCACTACCTTAGCAGAACCACTAACAACTTCCCAACAACTTCAGGATTGTTTTGAGAACACAAATTGGGACATCTTTTACCACCCTGACCTAGAGGTGCACACTGCAACTGTTCTGTGCTATATCAAACACTGCACAGATACTATCACTGGATAAACGTATTAGGATCTATTCCAATCAGAAACCCTGGATGACCAAGTGCCTCTTGTGTGACATGACCAAGGCCTTTAGGTCCGTTGATGGGGCAAGATACAGTGTTGCCAGAGCTAATCTAAAGAGAGGTATTCGGAAGGCCAAGATTGATTATAAGAGAAAGATTGAGAATAATTTTTATAGCAATAACATGAGGCAGGTGTGGTGAGGGATTCAACAAATTACAAACCATCAACCGACCAATGTCATCCCTGCTGAGGGGGATGCTTCATTGGCAAAGGAACTGAATCATTTCTTTGCTCGCTTTGAAGTGGAGACATCAGAGACAGATAAAATACATCTACCAGCCAATTGTATCCCCCACCTCATTGCGGAGGAACAGAAGGTGATGAGCATTCTGAGGGCTATGGACCCTAGAAAGGCTGCCAGTCCTGATGGTATCTCTGGCCATGTGCTTAAAGACTGTGCTGATCATTTGGCTGGAGTCTTTACCAGGATCTTCAATCGGTCTTTATCCCAGTCCACTATTCCATCTTGTTTGAAGGCTTCCACCATTGTTCCGCTGCCAAAGAAGTTCCCTATCAATAGCCTCAATGATTACAGACTAGTGGCACTCACTCCTATCATCATGAAGTGCTTTGAGAAATTGGTCTGCTGACACATCATTTCTGGTTTTCCGCATACATTTGATAAACACCAGTTTGCATACAGAAAAAAATAGATCTACAGAGGACGCTATAGCCATCACTCTTCACACTGTTCTGACTAATCTAGAACAGTGGGGGGGTGTGCGGATGTGAGGATGCTTTTTGTGGATTTTAGTTCTGCGTTTAACACAATTCTTCCACATAGACTAGTGTCTAAACTTCTAGACCTTGGGCTTTCTGATTCAATCTGCCTTTGAATTATGGAATTTCCTGTCTGGCCGCTCACAGAGGGTCAGATTAGGTAATCATACCTCCTCAGCCCTTATTCATAACACTGGTACACCACAGCATTGTGTGTTGAGTCCCTTACTCTATACTCTTTATGTGCATGACTGCATTCCCACTCACGCTAGTAATATTATTGCTAAATTTGCAGATGATACAACAGTGTTGGGACTTATCTCTGAGGGGATGAGTCTGCCTACTGAGATGAAGTGGACTGGTTGCTTTCATGGTGTGGAGACAATAACTTGGTCCTCAACACCAATAAAACCAAGGAGCTTATAGTGGATTATAGAAGGAACAGATCAGACATCCACCCCTTGCTTATCAATGGACATCAAGTGGAGCAAGTGGCCAGTTTTCAGTTTCTGGGTATTACCCTAAAAGAGGACCTGACCTGGGGTGACCACATTGCAGCCCTGGTCAAAAGGGCCTAGCAAAGATTATACTACCTGAGACTTCTCAGAAAACAACAACTGAATGAAAAACTGCTGGTGACCTTCTACCGCTGCACCATGGAGAGCATTTTAACATACTGCATCTCTGTATGGTTTGCCAACTGCACAGTGGCAGATAGGAAAACACTCCAGAGGGTTAATGTCATTGCCCAGAAGATCATTGGTTGCCCTCTCCCCTCTTTAGAAGAGCTTTATAGCTCCCGCTGCCTTAAGAAGGTTCAAAACATTCTCAAAGATCCATCTCATCCTGGGAACCCTTTTCTTGAACTATTACCATCTGGCAGACAGTACAGAATAATAAAAACAAGGACAAATAGGCTGAAAAACAGCTTCTATCCCAGGGCAGTAGCTTTTTTGAATTCTGCTGTATAGTGCAGTGTTGGTGTGGTGTCAGGGGTTTCCGGTTCAATGTGTGAAAGGTGAAGGATGTGTGTTTGTGTTTATTTTCATGGTCATGGTCAAGATGTGCACTGAAGATGGTGTTTGATTTCGTTGTATGAGGTGCAATGACAATAAACTAAACTAAACTAAACGTGCAAAGTTATGGAATCAATTATTAATCAATGTATTACCTTCCACCTAGAGTCTAACAACTTACTCTGCAATAAACAATTTGGTTTCAGAAAAAAATTGTCCTGCAATTTGCAACTTCTACACTGCAAAAACATATGGACTACACTTCTCGACCAAGGTAAAGCAATAGATGTAATTTACATTGACTTCTACAAAGCATTTGACTCAGTGGTACATGACAAGCTACTACTAAAATTAAATTCTTACAGCATTTCCAGATCCCTTCACAAGTGGATTACTGCCTTCCTGACAAACAGGCAAGAAATAATAAAAATAGGAAACACCCTATCAAACCCTGCACCAGTTATCAGCAGTGTCCCACAAGGGAGTGTTCTAGGACCCACACTCTTTACACTCTATATAAATGACCTTTGTGATCACCTTATCAGCAACTGCATCCTCGTCACTGATGATGTAAAACTATTCAACACCACTGTCAATGCTACCGTCCTTCAAAAAGACCTTGATTATGTGTCTGAATGGTCAACAATTAGCAACTCCAAATATTGACCAACAAATGCTCTGTCCTACACATTGGTTATATATATATATATATATATATATATATATATATATATATATATATATATATATATATATATATATATGTGTGTGTGTGTGTGTGTGTGTGTGTGTGTGTGTGTGTGTGTGTGTGTGTGTGTGTATATGTATATGTATATGTATATGTATATGTATATATTCTTAAGTTTTCAGGTACTTACATGTATGGTATTAAAAGTTGTTTTAAAAGCACAACTATAATGACATGGGAAAATACCCAAACAAAGCTGAATACCATATATATATATATATATATATATATATATATATATATATATATATATATATATATATATATATATATATATATATATATATATATATATATATATTTTCTTAAGTTTTCGGGGTACTTACATGTATGGTGTTCGGCTTGGTTCGGGTATTTTCCCACGTCATTGTAGTTCTTTTAAAGTTGTAGCAACGTTTCAGCAGAATCTCATCTGCCATCATCAGGCTTCTGTATTGTGTCCGTCTGTGGGTCAGACTTTTACAGTGGTTTCAGATTTAAATTTGGGGCAGCCTATTGCTGTGCCAGAATGGTTTTTCTTCATCCTGATTGGTTGGGAGTCTTGGTCTGTGTTTATTGGTCTCGGAGTTTGCTGTGTTGTGCTTGATGGGTGTCTCTGATATCTTCTGTCTGTTTTTTGGCTCTTTTTGTATCTTGATTGGCTGGCAGCATTGTGTTACTTTAATGGAGGCCTTTAGTGCAGCTTGGCTTCGGGTAAATGGACGGCTATCATTAGTTAGGAAGCTGGGTTTCATCTGGGTGCCTGGTTGGGGTGTGTTTGAGCTGGAGGTATCAGGGGGGATCTGTTTGTGCCCAGGTGTTTGCCTGGCTTGTGGTGTGGAGATTTTTTTGTTTGTGAGTGCAGGCTTCCAAATGATTGACAGCCTGGTGGAATCATCTCTTCTGTTCATGCTTTCTGGTCTTTTTTCAATCTCCATGGCTTCTCTGATGACTCTGTGGCTAGGGTTTTCCATAGTGGCCAGGGTTTTGGTGCCATTGAAGTTGATGCTATGACCTGTAGCTTCCATGTGTTGGACTAGTGAGGAAGTGTGTTCCAGCTTTTTGACTGCATTTTTTCTGTCTGTTTTGAAGGCAGTCCTGATGTGATGTCTGTGTAGTACCTTGCTAATTTTGTCTGTAGTACCTCTTATGTAGGGCAGGACAGCTGTTCCATAGGTCTGTTCATCTTCTGGGTCTCTATTATGTTTCAGTGTGTTTTTGTGGATCAAGCTGGTGATTTTGCTTTTGTGGAAGCCGTTGGCTGTCAGTACTTTAGTCAGGGTGCATAGTTCAGCCTTAATGTGTGTCTTGTCTGCCAGGCGTTTGGTTCTGGTAATTAGTGTTTTAGCCACGGAGTTTATCTGTGCTGGGTGGTGGTGGGATTGGGCGTTGAGGTAGCGGTTTGTGTGTGTTTTCTTCTGGTATATGGTGTGTCCTAGTGTGCCATCTGTTTTTTTGTAGATTAGTACATCTAGGAATGGTAGTTGTTTGTTTGTTTCTGTTTCCATGGTGAACTTGATTTTGGGGTGTGCGCTGTTTAGGTGTGTTAGGAAATTGTTTAGGTTTTCTTGTCCATGGGGCCAAATCACAAATGTGTCATCGATGTATCTTAACCATAGTTTGGGTTTGAGGATGGCATTGGCCAGGGCTCTGGATTCGAATTCTTCCATGAACAGGTTAGCAATGACAGGTGACAGTGGTGATCCCATGGGGGCTCCTTCTATTTGTTTGTATCTTTGTCCTTTGTATATGAAATATGTGTTGGTTAAGCAGTGTTCTGTTAGTTCCATGAGGTGTTTGGCTGGTTGGTATTTATTTTTGATGATTTCAAGGGTCTCTTTTATCGGGACTTGAGTGAATAGGGAAACCACGTCAAAACTTACAAGCAGATCTTCTTGCTCCACGTGTAGATCTTTGATCATTTCCAAGAAGTGGTATGAGTTTTGTACATGTGAAGCTGCTGTTTCAGCATGGGGCTGTAGCTGCTTTGCTAGGTATTTGGCTAGGTTTTGTAGTGGTGCTCCTCTGGAGCTGACTATGGGTCTGAGAGGTATGCCTTCTTTGTGTATTTTTGGGAGGCCGTATAGTTTGGGGCATCTGGAAGATTTCTCTCTGGGTATAATCGTGTGTTGGATCTCTTTGCTTATGTGGCTGGTTATAATTTTCTTCTTGGTTAATTTTTCCAGATATGTGGTTGGGTCTGTGTTTATGGGTTTGTATGTGGAGTCTTGGAGTAGGTCTGTCAATTTTGTTTCGTAGTCTTTTCTGTCCATTACTACAGTGGCATTTCCTTTGTCTGCTGGGAGGATGATTATGCTGCTATCTCTTTTCAAGGTTTGTAGTGCTTTAATTTCATTTTTCTGTAAGTTGCTTTTGGGTGGCTTGCTTGTGCATAGGATATTGGTAACTTGGTGTCTTATTTTATCAGCTTCATCTGTATTTAATTTAGTTAGGCTGGATTCTACTGCACATATGATGGATTCTGTGGGGATTTTTGGGGTGCTATAGCATAATTGAATCCTTTGGTTAGAACATCTGTTTCTGTTTTGGTGAGTTCTCTGTTGGAAACGTTGTGCACTAATTGTTTCAGGTGTTGTTGTGAGTTGTTGGGGGTTTTCTTGTCATGTTCTAATTTCTTTAATTTTTTCAATAATTTTTCCTGTTTGTAAATGCCTTCAGAATCAGCTCTCCAAGACACACATTAAGGCTGAACTATGCACCCTGACTAAAGTACTGACAGCCAACGGCTTCCACAAAAGCAAAATCACCAGCTTGATCCACAAAAACACACTGAAACATAATAGAGACCCAGAAGATGAACAGACCTATGGAACAGCTGTCCTGCCCTACATAAGAGGTACTACAGACAAAATTAGCAAGGTACTACACAGACATCACATCAGGACTGCCTTCAAAACAGACAGAAAAATAGCAGCCATCCTTAGCAACCCCAAAGATAAAATTGACCTGGAAAACCAAGGCATATACGAAGTCCCCTGTGCATCATGCCCGGCCACATACATTGGACAGACCAATAGAAGAATAAGTACCCGCCTGGATGAACACAAAAATGCAGTCAAAAAGCTGGAACACACTTCCTCACTAGTCCAACACATGGAAGCTACAGGTCATAGCATCAACTTCAATGGCACCAAAACCCTGGCCACTATGGAAAACCCTAGCCACAGAGTCATCAGAGAAGCCATAGAGATTGAAAAAGACCAGAAAGCATGAACAGAAGAGATGATTCCACCAGGCTGTCAATCATTTGGAAGCCTGCACTCACAAACAAAAAAATCTCCACACCACAAGCCAGGCAAACACCTGGGCACAAACAGATCCCCCTGATACCTCCAGCTCAAACACACCCCAACCAGGCACCCAGATGAAACCCAGCTTCCTAACTAATGATAGCCGTCCATTTACCCGAAGCCAAGCTGCACTAAAGGCCTCCATTAAAGTAACACAATGCTGCCAGCCAATCAAGATACAAAAAGAGCCAAAAAACAGACAGAAGATATCAGAGACACCCATCAAGCAGAACACAGCAAACTCCGAGACCAATAAACACAGACCAAGACTCCCAACCAATCAGGATGAAGAAAAACCATTCTGGCACAGCAATAGGCTGCCCCAAATTTAAATCTGAAACCACTGTAAAAGTCTGACCCACAGACGGACACAATACAGAAGCCTGATGATGGCAGATGAGATTCTGCTGAAACGTTGCTACAACTTTAAAAGAACTACAATGACGTGGGAAAATACCCGAACCAAGCCGAACACCATACATATATATATATATATATATATATATATATATATATATATATATATATATATATATATATATATACACACACACACACACACACACACACACACACACCAAATACAATCTAAGTGGATATGACCTTGCTGATGATCCTCACTTTGTCAAGGACCTTGGAGTTCTCATATCGAATGATCTAAGCGCCAAAGCTCACTGCAACAGTATTGGCAAAAACGCCTTAAGAGTTATAAATTTAATTTTATGAAGCTTCTCCTCTGGTAATACTGTTTTGCTAACTAGGGCATTCAAAACCTTTGCTAGACCAATACTTGAATTCAGCTCTGCTGTCTGGAATCTGCACTGTATATCAGACATAAATACAATTGAACAAGTCCAGAAGTATTTTACCAGAAGAATACTACATTCACAACAGAATACCCTACAGCACCAGACTGGAGATTCTTGGCTTAGATAACCTTGAACTACGCCGACTAAGATTAGACTTAAGCATAGTAGATAAAATCATATGTTACAACATCTTACCAGTTAATGAATATTTCAGCTTTAACAACAACACTAGAGCA